>NC_133664.1:161528837-161828837 GCF_037893015.1 Macrotis lagotis | reverse complement strand
AGGTTAAACTCAGCTTCTGAATCAAAGAAAAATCATTTCTGGCATCCATAAAGAGCCAAATAATTAGAGAATTTGATGCACAGTTTCTCAGGGCTCTTAACTAATAAATGATAATAGAAAAAATACAATATAATATAAAAAAGCTAAATAAAATGAACTTATACTCATGGATCTTTTCCTTCAAAGTTGTTCATAATCTAAAAAGTGTGATTGGGGTTCAGTTACTATATTAAATCAGTTTGCATTATTTATGTTCCCCAAATCCCATTTCTTCTGAATTTTCCCTCAACCAAGATCAAAGTTCAATGCATAACATTGTGCAAGATATATATTTAAAACAGAATGAAAGGTAATTAAGTTAGTTAAGATTATTTACATTATCCCTTTTCTCAATCTCTAGGGATCAAAGTTTGTATATATTTTTATTTCTATATTCTAATGATGGCTTATGAACCAAAAATTGTAATTTGGGAGCCAACAAGAATGGTGCACAAGTCCTTCTTCTCCAACCCTTCTGTTGACATTTTAGTCTACCAGTCTTATTAAGAGATTGGCAAAGGGGCGTGTCATACTTGCTCATCAGAAGAACAAGGAAGTCTTAGACCTTGGAAGGCAATGAATCTTGGCATGAAAGTACTGGCACTGCCTATGTTATATGATGCTGAAAGATACTGCCTCCTGCAGTTTCCCCCCTTGGCAACTAGAAACTTCAAATGCTGCTAATTATCATGAATCCAAAAACTTTCTGAGTCAGAAACTGCTGAGGTAAAAATGCCTCATGCCCTTACTCTGGCTTAAACTAAGCTCAATAACCCATTTTTCCCTTTTTCCTTTCTCCCATACTCAGTATTTTAAGTCTCACTTCTTGCTACTGGCTTCCTCAATAACATACCAATTCCTTTTCAGTACTTCCACGTGTTACAGGGAGATTACCCCAAATACCTGGGGATATCTCTTCTATTATTCACTATGTATTATTGTTCCATGCTAAGTTATAGATGTTATATATATAATTTATGTAATGGTGTGGGGAATGGAAAAGAAGAATAGCCAGGTGGTGATTTAAAAAATTTTTTGAAACACCTTACTACCTTCTGTGATAGAATCAAAGGATAGTAGCAGTAATCAGGTTTAAATTTATGTCTTCGTGGGAAAAGCTGCTTTACATGTCCCGCTCTCCAAAGTCCAAGGTCATTCATGAGGATTACTAGCAAGCATAGTGTCCTAATTGGAAAAGCCTAGAGGGGATAAAGAAAAGCATAATTTCCTGTTAGAGCCATCAAATGAACTCTACTTTAACAGAAGTTTTCCTATAAAGACTTACATCTGTCCTCCTTGACAAATAATTTCATCTCCACCAATATCACAAATGGAATTATTATTGGAGATAAGATCGTGCAGAGAGTAAGAGTGAGTGGAATACAAATGGATTTGGGGTCACTTAAGAAACCATAAAGTTTTGAAGCAACGGAAGATTTTTTTTTTAAAACTAATAAGTAAGTAATAATAGGTAGCATGCATTTGATTACTTCTTAAGTCTTTATATTTAAATTCCCTTCAAACCTGCATTTAAGTATCAGATGCCTCCTAAACTTCATATTGAAGAAAAACTAGCTTAACTGAGGGAGGGAAGAAAGGATGGGAAAAGGGGGAAAGGGAAGAAAAGGGAGAGTGGTTGATAGAAGAGGGTACTGTTTGAGGGAAATGGTACTCAGAAGCCAAATACTGGTGGAGAGGGATACGGTGAAGGGAGGGGGGCGGGAAGAAGAAAAACTAGACATTTTAGCAAACTGAAAGAGAAATGTTGTTAAAGGTCACCATTAAGTCTGATGAAAGAGTGAATATTCATTAACAGTGTCTGTCAGCACTACCACTGGGAAGCAATTTAGGTTTCTACAATGACCCCATCAGTACTGACTGGCTGCCTTGTAACCTTGGACAGTTTCAAACCCATTCTGTATAGTTCATAGGATGAGGTAGGTGGAAACCAAGATGACAGATGGTTGTGAGGTCAAAGATGCGGGAGGTCAAAGACGTCTGTCAGTACTATAGAAGATGACGACTCAACAGCACTTTTTTCTACTGGTAGAAGCAACAATCTGCCAAATCTCACTGGGAATTGCTGAATTTTAATTCTAAAGAAATATTATTTTTCAATGATCCTCACAGTAGGAGAGAGGCATAGCTATTCGAATTAACCAAACAACCTAGGTGGGAGGGCACATTATGAGGAAATATATCATTGATAATGCTCCCTGAAGGTGTGCTGGTCAATCTGAGGTCTGCCCTTCCTAGCTTCTAAACTTTTTTCTATGTAAGATTAAAAACTTCAAATCACCATATAAATATGTATCCCAAAACAAATATAACATATTCTGCAAAAAAAAAAAGAAAATCATATTTTGTTTTGTATTTACATAAAAATGAGCTTTTGGGTAATTGTTAAATCATATTCATAGAAGCAATTTTAAATATAGTTTAATTCATCTGATGACTCTGGGACCTATCTAATAAGAGAAGGGCTAGTCCAAGGAGAGGAGGCTTTAAAGGAGAGAACCTGATATGGATCAGGCTATGAGCCTATAAGAATGTAAACACAATTCAGTAATCCATTTACCATATTTTCCCATGTATAAGACTCTCCCATATATAATATGTATGTTAATTTGAAAAATGAACAGAAATTTGAAAAAATATTGCATACAATTATTGAACTCGAGCTTTATTCATCATAAAATTCAAGGACCTTCTGCTCATAGCTTTCAGGCACCTTTGGGGCAATTCTAGTACATGGACACATGCTTAGTCCATTCCATTTCATGAACCTGAAGCACCAATTGTGTCCTCCTTTGAAACCAGTAAGTTCTTTTTCATCAACAGTTCTTTTTGTGCCTCATGCTGAACCATCTTTGTGGGCACAGAAATTCCAATTCCTTTGGTTCTTCAATACATCTCTTCAAATTCCCTCTCTAACTCAGGCCATTTGGCTGACTTGCCTCCATGTCCTTCTTCTGCCATGCAGTTTAAAGAAGAGTTTCTTCTTCCCATAGCCAGTCTGGGATTGCTTTCTCAATTAGAGGAGGACCAAACTGAGATTCAGTAGCATGATCTCCATTCACTTTTGCAACCTGGATCACTTTGAACTTGAATTCAGCACTGTATGAAAATCTTTTCTGAGCCATTTCTTGGCAGAATGTGGCAAAGCCTAACCTAATAAACTGATAACAAATGTGAAACAATGAGCATAAAGACAACAAGCATGAAAAAGTGGGAAATTCAAGTAAAAAAACTTACAACACTGTATAAGATGCTCACACTTTTTAGGCCCCCAATTTTTTCAAAAATGGGTGTGTCTTATTCATGGGGACATAGAGTAGTTGATTTATTTTCTCCCCAAACCATTTCCCTGCAACTCTATTCATTTTTCTAAAGGAGGATTTCCAGGAATACCTTGCAAAACCATGAGGGGCAAAAAGGATGGATTTGTAGAATCACAGGATTCAAAACTAAAATTTTGCTTAGAATCCATATTGTCTAACTCTCTTCTGTTTTCCAGATTTGAAAGTTAAGATGCTAAGAAGTGAAATGACTTGCCTCAGGTTATGCAGATAGCAAGTGCAGAGCTGGAATTTGAAACCAGGCATTCTGATTTCAAATGTGATATCGATATAGCATCTCTTTTCCATGGATATTTCCTCGAGTGTTCCTCCCATGCTATACTATATTGTTCTACCTCTCTTTTTCATCTACCGACCTCCTTGGATTCAGGTCCCAAGTAAAATCTCGTTTGCTTTTTGTCCATTCATTTTGTCCCTCATTCCCAAAGAAGACAATGCCAACAGGAAGAGGATAACATTGAAGTGGAGGGAAATGTTGAGGAAAAATATGTTCCATAATTAATAATGCTGATCTCCTCTCCATTCCAGGCTAAAAGATGAGGTCAATGAACTTTTAATAAAGTACCTTACTCCTTTCAGGCTAGGATTCAGTAAATTCTTGCTCACAGGCATAAAAACTCTGTCAACAAAACAATGGATTCCTGCCTTTGCATGAAAGGGTCAAGTCTTTTGATCTACCCTTGTTTACCTCTATCCTCAAGACCTCATCTCTGTTTTCTAAGCTACCCACCCCAACTTATGTCTCTCTACACCCTCCTTAAAAGCTCATCTCTCTCTGCTCATCCTCCTTTGGAGGAGCCTTGGAGGGGGGGTGACATCCCCCAAACTTTCCTACCCTTTTGCTCTTCTCTAGCCCATTCTGGGAGAGCATGGTACTCTACCCTTCTCAACTACTTTTCATTTCTACAACTTATACTTGCTCATCTTCCAATGGAGGCAGCTCTAGGGGGAGCGTGATGCCCACATAACCTCTCCCACACACTTTCCTCCCTCTTAACTGTCCTAGGTGTTCTCACCAGCCCAGCTTGTTGCTGTTTCTTCTTTACTTACTGAAGCTTCTACTGAAAACTATCTTGCTGTTTCTCCAAAGAACTTAACTTGTGAACTTTTAGTAGTAACTTGTGAACTTTGGCAGGAACCTATGAATTAAAATTTAAGCCTTTTCTTAGCTTTCTGAGTCACAGAGCTGGTGATTTCTTTACCCAAATGAACCCACATAGATCCTTAAGCCCCCCTTTCCCTGAGGCATTTGTTTTCAGAATGACTTACAAGTGAATTGAATTTAAGTGAGGGAGGTATGTGCAAAATCAGCCTTACTCTCTTCTCATATGCTTCTCTTATAGAGCCATCTGGATTCAGTGACAAAATATAGATCAAGATGACTGGAGATTTCCAATGCAATGGGAGTCCTTGGTTTTTTTAGGCTGAGGTCTTTTCCAGATGTGATAGCACTTCCGTCTTAATTACAGGCTCTTTCATCTGTCAAGATATTTCCTCTTTTTCCTCTATATACCTTGCTTTGTTTATATTTGCTCACATACTGACTTTTGGCTCTTTTTTGTATTTCCAGCTACTAGGATGGTGTCTGACAGAAAGATGGTGCTAATAAATGATTATTAATTGATTGATTCATTCTTTGCATTGTTTAAGAGACTATCTTACCTTGTGCATTCTATAACCAAAAAAAAAAATCCATAAATTTACTTGATAAAACAGTATAATTAAGATGAGATTGAAATTAAAAAGGCTAGAGTCAGCCTCAAAGACTAGTCATTAATAACTCCATGTCAACTTGAAGGAGGATTCCTAGAGAATCTATTTTTTGGATTACTGTTACATTTTTATCAATGATTTGAATAAATGAATAGGTTTTTCAGATTATAGATAACATAGTATCAGAATGAATATGCAACATCCTAGATAGTATAGTCAATGTTTTAAAAAAGATCTTGACAGGTTAGAATAGAGATTTGCAAACTACAGCCTGTAGAACAAATTCATTCTGCCACATGTTTCTAAGATAAAAGAATTATTTTGTTTGTTTTTTTAAGTTTTTTTGCAAGGCAATGGGGTTAAGTGACTTGCCCAAGGCCACAGGGCTAGGTAATTACTAAGTGTCTGAGGCTGGTTTTGAACTCAGGTACTACTGACTTCAAGGCCAGTGCTCTATCCAGTGCTCTATCCACTGCACCACCTAGCTGCCCCTAAAGAATGATTTTTGTCTTTTGAAATATATAAACTTTGTTTGATTATGCAATCTTTATTTTAAAAATATAAACATCATTCTCCCCCCATGGATCATATAAAAACAGGTGATGGGTTGCATTTAATCTACAGATATAGCCAACACTTGGGCTGAAGCTAATATTATGGGGATAAAAGTGGGGATAAAAGGAAAATCTTACATGACTTGAAAAATTTAACTTTAGAGATAAAAGGTAGGGGAACCATAAATAGATAGAATTTTGTTGAAAATATCTGGAGGTTACATATAACTATATTTAATATGAGTTAGTAATCTGTTTTGCCATTCAGAAAACCCAATGTGATCCTGTGTTTCACTGAGGTAACATTTTCAAGAGTAAAAAGTGACTGCCCTTCTTTGCTCTGCTCTCATCAGAGAAAGTCTGAAATAGTGTGTTAAAATTCTGACCACCTTATTTTAGGAAGGTCATTAGTAGCAAGAGAGAATTGTGAAATGGGCTAGCAGAAAGAAAAACATCTTAAATCTGTGTTATATGAAATTGGAGATCCTTAGACTAGAGAAGAAAAGAACCAAGAAATCAAAACAATTCTTCAAACAAAGGTTGCCATATTAAAACACATTCACCCTTCTCTGTTTGGGCTCAGCAGATGAATCAGGAGCAATGCTTGAAGTTGTAGAAATATTTTAGGCTTGATGCACAGGATTATCATGATAGTTGCATTCAAGTAACTGAAGGGCTGCCATATGAAAGAGGGATATTTTAATTTTTATGTTCAGCCTGTTAACCATAAGTTTCCTTAGACTAAAATGAAACAAAATTAGCTTCATAAATGACGTTTAATTCTCGAGGATCTTACCAAAACCCATGGGTGGATGGCATTCTAGTGAATACCAACATTTACTCAACATTTTAGAAAATCTTGATACAGTTTGAACAGAGAATAATAAAACTTTAGGCAGCCAACCAATGAAATTTCACATAGATGACATAGTTTTACAAATACAATTCTCTCAAATCTTATAATACTTACTGAAAATTCCTATTGACAAGAATTCCACTTATGCTGAAGAGTAAATGTTTACAAACAACAATAGGATTTTCTCTCTGCTAGTCCAGGATATCTCTTATCTTAAAGTTTGTTGATCAGGTACTAACATTGAGATAACCAGATAGTATTGACACAGGTGTAGTCAACATTGTAGGAGACAGGCCTTACAAAGCAGACTGCATTTTATAACCCTTACTTAAAGGCTGAAACTAACTTCTGATCAGCAATATATTGCTCAAGAAATATTAATTTCATCTAAAAGAATAAACAAGCTTCACAGGAAAGAAGTGGGAGTATTAGGTAGAATTTTGCAATGAGGGAAATGTATGCTTAATAAAAAATAAAACTTCACAATAAACGGATTGGACAGCTTCCACTGGAAGAAGCTCACTGGTTATTTAAAGAGATTAGATGAATATTTAAGAGGGAATAAAGTGAATATATTGGTCTAGTTGGTTTCTGAAGTTCCTCCTAACTAAAATTCTGTGATTTTTATGATTTTTTAAAATTTTATGTAATAAAGGCAGCAAGTACCTGGAGTTAGAAAGACTTGAGTTCAAATCCAGTCTCTGATATTTACTAGCTATGTGACCTTAGGCAAATCACTTAACCTCTGATTGACTGACAAAATGGATTAACTTGGTCCCTTGGAAAAGAAGATGGAAAAGTACTCTAGTATCTTTGCCAAAGAGATCCTCCCCACCAAATGGAGTCATGAAAGGTCTGACATAATGCAATATATGAGCAACATAAACAACTTTATTCGATAACTTTCTTCTCAAATTTAAAAGAAATAAGATTTCTCAGAGGTTTTGAGAACACTCATGGAGAACCAGAGAGCAAAAATGAAAGATATGCTTCCCATGGATCATGGTGAAGATAAATGATAATGGTCATAACTAAAATTTATATTATATATTGATTTATATGTTTGAGTCCCCCACTGTAGTTTATAACAATTTTTATTTACTTACTAGTTCTGACTGTACTCTTATCAGTGCCCTCAGTCCCTGCCTACTTCATGTTCCAGACCTGCTAAAATCATCCTTGCCCTTTTACTTTATCTAAGGATCCCTCTCTCCCTAGGGACTTAATTACTTGTTATTAGCACTTAGGAATGTCTTGGATCTTCTCCATCTTAACAAGCAAGTTTATAATTTAATCATAAGTTCTGCACCTTTGAACTGCCCTTGTTGGGGTCATCTAACCCTAGGACCACTTCTGGGCATCCAGAATTCACCCTGACAGTTTTAATCATCCACTAAGAACATTTTTTCTTCCTTCTCCTCTATAAAGGAGAATGTTCCAAGTCTCTCTTTGCTAGAGCATCTGCCAGCTCTCAAGTCCACTGTACCATTTCTGTGTTCAATAAAGTCTGCTTGGGTGCGAGAAAGTCTGTGTCAGAGAATTCATTGTCAGACACTCTGCACCCCCCCTCCCAAACAATGGTGGGACATTGAACAAGACCCAAAGATAATTCAATCAGTTTAGATGACAAGTGCCTAGGGACTACAGAGCATTGCTACTTTGTATTGTTCACATTGATGGCTCTCTTCGGTAAGTGAGAATTGAGAATCTACCAAGTTCTTGTGGTTTTTATTTTAATTTTTTTTTCTATTATAAAGGTGTTTGGGATAAGAAGTTCTATTTGTGTATTCTGTAAACATACCTTTGATCCTGTGATTCTGGAATTATTCAAAGTATTTAGGGACAAAAAAGGGTTATTTCATATTACTGTATTTAGCAGAAACTAAGGGAGAAAGAAAATAAAGTAGAAATCAGTATCTTTGACAATGAAGGAGGCGAAGGAAGGAAGAAGGAAGGAAGGAAAGAAGGGAGGCAAGGAAGGAGGAAGGGAAGAAGGAAGAAGGAAGGAAGGCCAGAAGGGAAGGAGAGAAGGAGGGAAGAGAGGGGGGAAGGGAGGAGAGAAGAAGGGGGGGTCAGGAAGGGAGGGAGGAAAGGAGTAAGGAAGGAAGGGAGAGAGGGAGTGAGGGAAGGAGGGAGGAAGGAAGGAAGGAAGTAAAGTTGCTATACCCATGAGGATATTAGCAATAAGAAGCAACCAGCAAGGGATAAGCAGTAAAGAAGGAAAGTAAGGGGCAGATAAAAGGTGCTAACTGGGCTAGTCCTAGGCTATGACAGTAGATCAGAGGTAATGGGATGTGGAACTTTATTTGAGTGATCCCCAGGAGTAAAGATAGATAGTCAATCAACTGAGAAGAGGGTGGACTTTTAAAAGGTCAGGAAGACAAGATAATTGTGGATACATCAATAGGATATGTCAGAGAACAAAGATGAGATTATCAGGAATATGGGGATTAAGGGTGTCACTCAAAGAGAAAAGATGATGTAATAAAGGATATGTAGATTGGGAACTATAGCCCAAAGTCTTTATCCTTTCAGATCAGGGCAGGAATTTCTTATTTTGTTGGTAGGAGTTGTAGTAGAGGTTATGTACAAGGTAGACAATGGGATATAAGTATGGGTGGGTTTCAAAAGATTTCCAAAGCTTAAACAACAGGATGGGAGTGTGGGTGACAAATAGCTGGAACAACAGGATGGAAAGAGAGGAATATAGATGGATCTCAAGTAGTTTCAGTAACCTTGAGCAATGGGTTGGAAGTTAGTGTTAAGGTAAGGCCAACTCAGAAAAAAAAATTCGATTAAGTAGGTTCCCAGAGGGAACAGATGTATTATAGAACATATTTTTCATATTTGCTTTACTATATTATTATGTACAATATTCTTTTGGTATTGTTCACTTCACTATGGGTCAGTAAGTCTTTCTAGGTTTTTTTCTTCCTGAAATCATCCTGCTTGTGATTTCTTAAGCACAAAAAAATACAATTGTCTTGAGAAGAGGGGAACAGTGAACATATAATATTTATAGCCAAATGACATTGAAAGAGTTAATGATGAAAGAGAATCCTTACCTCTGTGACTCCATGATCTTAGCCATTAAGATAATCAGACATATCTTTCATTGATATATGATGTAAAATAATAAGACATTATTACCAGTATAGGGCACTCTCCTTATTAACTTGTCCTCTTGGTCCAAGTATCTTCTAGGCATCTATCTCTCAATTTTATTGTAAAAGGTAAATCACTCTAAGGACAAGTAAATCCCCTTCTGTTCAATTATCACTTCGTCTTCCAGTTTGCCATTTGAACCATGACAGAAAAAAGCTCATTCTTAAAATAATTTTTAAGATAATGCACCTGGGCAACTAGGTGGTACAGTGAATAGAGCACTGGCCCTGGAGTCAGGAGTATCTGAGTTCAAATCCGGCCTCAGACACTTAATAATTGCCTAGCTGTGTGGCCTTGGGCAAGCCACTTAAGCCCATTGCCTTGCAAAAAAAAAAAAAAAACCCAAAACATAAACCTATAAGAAAAAAGATAATGTACCATTAACATCAAAATGAGTTTCTTTCCTAAATAAAGAAACAATTTCCACTCAGGCTAGATACCTTTTAGAAAAAATTGCCTTTGCCAAGCTTATGCACTTATTTGCATGCACTTATTTATACCTTCTATTTTAGTGTGGAAATGTCTGTGACCCATAGAGACTGACATTAAGTAATTAGGAAAAAGACCACAAAATGTTATTTTTTCTGTAACTGAATCTGCAGGCTCAATCAATGAGTAGGCAAAATTGCTCTGTGTGGCTATATTTTACTTCAGCTGCCTTGGAAAAATCACTGGGAAGAATTGAAGATCCAGACTAAGGGTTGGTGGAACACTTTAAGAAGAACTGATTTTTATCACAATCTTTCAGTGGGATGCTTCAAATTTCCCAATGGAGGTCCAAGTCCTATAGTTTTTTCTTATTTCTTTCCTTCCTGACAAATAGAGAAAAATCGGTGCTTCAAAGTGTTAATGCTGCTGTAAACACAATTTATTTTATTTAAGTTGTTTCAGTTCCCCTGGCCAAAAGGCTTTGCAGCTGGTGTTTGCTAAATTGTCATTTTTGAGGTTAAAAGTTTGTCCTACATATCCAAAGTATGGTCATTTCTCAGGAATCAGATGACCACATTAGGACTAAATAATATGTGCAGACTGCAATTTATCTTGGCTTAGCATCCTTCCAGATGCTAAAAGCTGGTGTATTTTGTGGTTGGCTAAACCTTGACTCATACTGCTTTTCAGCTAACACAGAATTGCAGAGCAATCCTTCCCAACAAATACACCAAGGTGAAGTAAGATTTAAGACTCACATATAGGCCAGTGAAAGCTAGTTGGCAATCTACTCTTTTTTTGAGCAGATAGCTATCAACTGATAAAGTGAGGAAGCTCTCCAAGATGTCCCAATAGAATAGAACTAACACTTGAGAACATTTCCCAGATGGTCTTCTTAGGCCTAGTTCTCTTATTAAAAATAATAATAATAATAAAAAGTCCACAAAGGAAGAACATTAAATTAAATTGAATTAATTAAACTGTAACTCACATTTAATATTTTATTCATGCACATTTCAAAACCCTCCACAAATTCCACAATGACTCCTCCCTTGAGTGTGGGGGTCTAGCCTCCGTGGGGTCCTTGGAACCTGGCAGGAGGGATAGAGTCGGCGAAATGACTTGAGTCAACAAGTGGGTAAAGGCAGGAGCAGGTTGACTGACTGTCAGCTGCTTAGATTTATTTTTATAGTCTCAGAATCAAATCAAACAAGCAAACTAAAATCATATCCTTGGTTACAAAACTGTACAATTTTCATCATTAATCATAAGTTCATATGGTTACAAGTTTCATCATGTAGTGGTTACAAGTGATTATCAATCATGTAGTTAATTTTTGTGTCCCTGCTCAGACCGTGATGACCTCAACCTGCCTGTTGCCTAGTTTGTTGCTGCATAGTAAAGTTATTAATTAAACAGAACTTTCCTGATAATAATATTTGATATAATTTGTTCAATGGAATGCTTTTATGTTTTTGTGCCACATATGTAATGTTTTTCAATATGCTCCCTTGACAACCTATAGTGAGGGTAGTTATGTTTGTCCACCTGTCTGTTGATTCCTTTAATAACCAATTTTCCTTTCAGCCCTTGTTGGTAGATGCTACAGTTTCTATGACTTTTTATTCTTTCCCAATAAACTAAGGCTGTTAAAGTTTACATATTGGTTACCTACAGTAACTATTCTCTCACCATCTTTTTAATATATTCCTGTGTATGATAAGGGGGGGCAAAACTGTTAATTTCCCTGGAATTCTATCTGATCCATCTTGTATCTGTTTTCCCTGTATATATTCTGACCATCTCCTTGGAATTCCCAATGTTGGGTTTTCCAGAGATTTCATAATGTTGAAGCCTTTTGTATGTCTCAGGGAGAGGCAATCATGTTAAATTTGGACAGAGTTCAGAATCTGTTTTATTCAAGGAATTTCTCTGAAATCCTTCCTTTATAGTCATTCCACTATTAGGATCAGTAAGTTTTGCAATCAATAATAGACCTATAAATATGGGTATACATGGAATCCCTATATATATTGAAGAAGGAAATGTTCCATCAGGCAGTGTGACTGCCTTGAGTCTTCTTGCCATGACTGTGTCAAACAGCTTAGAGACCCTGGCTCCCAACACTTGAGTATGTGTTTAGAATGCAAAAATATTATTTTGAATTTTCATCATGCCACCTTATTGGCTCTATTGCTCACTTGTTTTAATGTACACAGTACACTTCATAGATCAGAAAATTCTAAATATAGAAGGACCTTTGAAATCATGAAGCCCAAGTCTTCATTTAATAGATGAAGAACTCAAAATTCAGAGACTAAGCAGTTATCCAGGATCACATATTAAAATAATGGAAGAATTTGAAAATAAAACATTAGATTCTTGACTTCCAGTCTACAAATCACTTTAGAGTCATGAATTTGATATAATGGGAATAATATTAGCTGTATCATTAATAGAACTTGGTTCAACTACTCCCTCTATTCCTTTTTAAAAGAGTTACCATGAGAAAAGCACTTAAATTACCTGGGCCTTATTTTCCCTTGGCAAAATGAGAGAGTTGGATTAGACAATCTCTTAACCTTCCAAGATTTTTTGATTTCTGAATCATTGAATCATAGAACCTGAATCATTTGCTTATAGTATTCTAACCTCAACTGTGTACAATATTCTCTTGGTTCTGCTCATCCTGTTCATCATTTCTTGTAGTACAATAGTATTCTATCACAAATTGATAAGTATTCCCACAATTTCCAATTCTTTGCCATTACATAAAGAGCTACTATAAATATTTTTTGGTGAAAATAGGTCCTTTTTCTTTTATCTTTGATCTCTTTATGATACATATCTAGTAATAGCATTACTGGATTAAGCATCAAAACTACATTTGATATAGTTCATAGAAATCAAGTTTAATTAAATAGATTTTCAAAAATTTTTTGAATAATAACAAAGCAATTTGAAATTCCAACTTTCCCCAAATCATATGACAAAAGTTGAATTCAATTATGTAAAATAAACTTTGTCTTTACATCACTAATGTGTTTGTCTTGAGTTTGACTTCATAGCAATGTCACGAATACTCAAAACAGTCAGGGATACTTCATTTCAAAGTGCTTTCATAATCTCACATTTGCTAACCAGACAGAAAAATTTTAAAATGCGTTCATTAATTATTGGAATGAAGTGTGAAGGTTAGGCTATATTAAGAAGTATGTTGTAAACTTGTCTTCCCTCATACACTATCCATCTTTTAACTTGCAGAATATCCATTATGTTGACAAATTTATGGTATTTGAAATATTATGTTAGAATTACAGAAATATTTGAGCTACCATAATAATTAATTGTATAGGAAGCTACCAAAAAGAGAAGTAAGAATATCAAAGGACAGTATAAATTTGGGTAAAAGTAAGGCAAAATTAAAGTGCAAAAGAAAAATTCTAGTACATTAAAAAGAAGGGTAGGGGCAGTTAGGTGGTGCAATGGACAGAGCACCGACCCTGTAGTCTGGAGAACCTGAGTTCAAATCTGATCTCAGACACACAATATTTACCTAGCTGTGTGACCTTGAGCAAGTCATTTAATCCTACTGCCTTAAAAAAAACCCAAAAAAGGGTATTGGATGATTAGATGTCAAAGGACTGCAAAAAAAGATTTTGATTCATTTGATATGAATATATGTCATTGATCAGATGTGCCCATAATAATTTGTGCCAAGAAGAGTATTTGAAACTAAATGTTCTTGAGTCCAAAGCCCCTTTTATCCATTATTCCATTTTATTCTATAGAGGGAATACTTCTCCCTTATACTTATAAATACATTTAGAAACCCAAAGATATTTTATGGATTAACCAAAAGCGATATACTTGTTCTCTTTGTTTTGAGGTGAAGATAGTGATGGGTGATCATGAATAAGTGGGAGAAAAGGACTGAATTTACAAAGGCAGTTTTTATGAAATATGTAGAAAAAACTTCCTGGCAACTAAATGAATCTCCAAAATGAATTGAAATACCTCATGAAATTTCTCTTCCCTGGAGATTTTCAAAGCATAGCTAAATGGTCACCTGTCAGAAATATTATACACAATTCTCCCTCTACCAAGGATTTGTGTAGGTAATCCCCAAGATCCTGTTCAACTCCAAATCCTATTAACCTCTTTGATTCTGTTTAGCCTGTTTGATTCTCTGCTAGAATTCCTCTTCCACCCTCCCTTATCCCCCCCAAGAGTATATGAGAAGAGGGTGATTTATCTATTTCTTTGTCTAAGTAGGATGTGATAGTGTAACTTGGAGAGCCAAGAGGAGAGAATTAGGCATGTTATATTAGCCTGGGAAAGTTTTGGTTAGCAGAACATGCTATATGTTGGTTAGCAGAACATGCTAAATAGATCTTTAATTTCATTGATTTGGGAGTTCCCTTCAGTGATATAGGTGGTAGTCCATCTATGCCTGTCCATCCTATTCAACTCTCAACTTTGTCCTTCTAAAAGTATGCTAAAGGAGATTATCGACTATGATGGAGGTTTTGCTGCTTTTCTTCTGAAAGCTTAGTAGTAAAATACTCTGGCTACCAGTTATACAGTCCTTTAATGACATTCTTTACTTGTGTTCTTTTAAGTTTCTCATTGGTTATGTTTCCACTTGCTCATTATTATCAAAAGTTGCCCCATTGCCTTGTGGGATATTAATCTTTAATTTTTTATATATCTAAATATATACTATGTCTTACATACAGAGAGCAATACTTGCTAAATATTTGCACTGAAAAGATGAGACTTTGCTGTTTTGGGAAGCTTAAGTTCACAAAAGTCACATGTTCCACTTTCCCACTCCTTTGACCTAGGCTATAATTCATCTATATTATCTGTCCAAGATATGCATGCTGTCAGAAAAATCAATCTAAGCAATAGATATTCTTCATTCCTTTAGTATTTTCACATATGGATTGATAGACTAAATTCCTTTGAGTGTTCACAGATATCTTCTAGGAATCTCTCTTATGTGTCTTGGGAATTAGCACAAGCAACAGATTTGAAAATAGGAAAATTTACTATGCACAGGGATTATTACCTCCTAGATCTAGATTGTGTGAATCACCACCCATCAGATTGGAAACTTCTTTCAAAAAGTATATCTTTCTGTTTTATAGCTCAGAGAATAATTGAACAGGATAATTTCTGTCACATCTTCCAAGGAATCCTAATTGATCTTGATACATAGGTAGATACAACTTGTTGTAAAAGTTAAAAGTTCCATTCATTCTGTTTTAAGAAGTGGAATACTTTTTCAGAATGAACTAATGATAATCACATTATACTTTTTTTTTGCAAGGCAATGAGGTTAAGACTTGCCTAAGATCACACAGCTAGGTAAATATTAAGTGTCTTAATCTGGAATTGAATTCAGGTCCTCCTAACTCTAGGCTGGTGCTCTATCCACTGTGCCACCTAGCTGCCCCCACAATATAATTTTAAATCATCAGTATCTTTCAACCAGTTGTGAGATTAAAAAATAAAGATGTACTCCATTGTTGAATATCATTAATAAAAACCTCCCCTCCTTATGTCTTCATTATGAATGAACTAAATTTATGCTGAAAAATAATTATCATAAAAATTTACATAGAAGGAGAATGGGAATATAAGTATATTTTCTGTTATCTTTATTAATCAGTATGATCTGAGATGTATTTCATGCCGTTGATAACATTTAACTGACCTTCCTTGCAAAATGATCCTTCAATATTACAACAATTATATTGTCTTGAATATGTTTCTTCTCTAGTTGTTCTTTTTCAAATATTGGAGGGAATGTGAGGAAAATGAGGCATCAGTAGAGTGTTGGTGGAGTTGTGAATTGCTTCAACTATTTTGTAGAGCAATTTGGAACTATAGCCAAAGGATTATAAAACATTGCATAACCTTTGACCTAGCATTGCTACTACTACATATGTATCACCAAAAAGATGAAAAACAAGAAGGAATATATATATATATATATATATGTATCTGTCTATCTATCTTATATCTCCTTTATATGCAAGAATATTCATAGCAGCTCTTGTTTGGTGGGCAAGTCACTTGATCACATTGCCTTAACTAAATAAAATTAAAAAACATTTAAGTGGGGGAAAATAAAATACTAAATTAAAAATAGAATGTAAAGAAAATATTTATCATTAGCCCTACACTATTTTAGTTATTGTTTTAGTGATAGACAAATGTTCCATGAAATAATATTTAAATCTTACAAAGTCCTTTACCTAGACTATCTCATTTGATACATGTAATAATTCAAACTTAGCTGCTATTTTATTGATAGGGAAACTGAGGCTGGAAGGTTAAGTAACTTGGCCAGATCACATAGACAAATATCATAGGCAAGACTTACTTAAATTCTTATTTTCTTGCCTCCATATCCAGCATTTTAATTAATCTTCTGCCTACATAGCTGCTCATTGTAAAACCAGTCTTTACAGTCAAAAAGCCATCATTGATTCATTGAATTATATAACATTTATGTGGATCAACTCTGAAGGATCCCTCCCACCTTTCTTTAATTGCCAATTTTCACTTTCATTTTGGCTGTTGGCATGTAGCCAAATTTTTGAGACTAACAGAAGTGTTAAGCTAGAGAAGAGAATCTAGAATTGTTATCATTCACTTTAATTTTTACTCTAATTAGCAAATAATTCCTGGTGAATGTTATTCATAAGCTCAAAAGGTACTATGAACTATGAAAGGTATTAGCCCTACTTTATAGGAGAAATAGAGGCATAGTAATCATTAAAGCTTTGTCCCCATTCCTCCACTCTCATAGCATTAGTTATAAAAAATACTCTAGACTGATGTCTCTAGAATCTATATTTCTATCTCTGATTTCTTTCTGAAAGTGCAGTGGGCATTTGAATATTTCTAATTAGCTTGCTCAAATTCAGATTTTCTAACATCATGATTTTTCTCCTTAAATAAGCTACTCCCTCTGACCTACCAAATGTTATTGTGAGGACCATCCCCATTAGTCAACCAGTTTTGAAACCTCGGAGGCATCTTTAGATATAGTTGATGAGTGTTTAGAAAAATAATTATTTAGTTGCCAAGATGCTGATTCTATATCATTTGCATTCTCACTGCTATTCCCCCTAATGTGGGTTAGTTTTTATTTCAACCATTTTAATAGTCTCCTATTGCACCTTCAGTGTGTTCTTCCAAAGCATCCTCTTGCCAGATGAATTTTCCTAAAACAGAGCCACTCCTTTAATTGACCACTAGATAATTCCCCATAGCCTATTGCATAAAATTCAAGTTATTCAGTTTGGCTGACATTCAACGTTTTACACAATATGATCTCCCATGACTTTTCAGCTTTATCATCTAATTTTTCCCTAAATGTAAGAGCTGACAATAGAATAATACTTTAAGTGTGTGAAAAATACTTCACTTACATTTAGATAGAACAGTAGATAAAACAATAGACTTAGATTTAGAAAGAATTAATTTCCAACCCTAAACAAGAATTAGTAGCCTTGTGACACAGGGCAACTCCTTTAACCTCTCTTAGCTTTAATTTCCTTTACTGTACATTGGGGATAATAATCTTTCTTCTCAAAGGCTTGCTGTGAGGATCAAATCCATTAGCAAAGCAAAGCACTTATAAAATCTTAGAGTATCAAGCAAATGCTATTCACTATTACTATTATTATTATTACTACAACCTAAGTTGAGACTAAAAACATAGGTATTGTTAATATCCCTATTTTTAAGAGAAGGAAACCAAGAAGAAAGGTTATTTGACTTTGCTCCTAGTCACATAGCTAAGTGGAACAGGCAGATTTCAAACCCAGGTCTTATTTGTATTCAAATCCAATACTCTATCTGTTGACATGATGTCTCCTCTGTACTCTATATTCTGGTCAAATTAAACAATAATATATTTTTGAGTCATATCTCAATCTTTCTGTTTCTATTCTTGAGATTTGGAGTATGCTATCTGGAGTATGACTCTCCACTGTACCTCCCAGAGAACCACTCCTTATAACAAATAATTTATATCAACATATTTGTGGACACACACATACCCATATCTATAAATAGATTTAGAGGCAGAGAAGACAAAACAAATCAATATGTGAATATAAGCTAATGTTTTAGGTGATATTACAAATCCTTAGACATGTACCTGTTCTGAGAAAAGTTCTTGTTTCTTTTCTTCACATATATACTCTTCTGAATCAGGATTGTTCTTCCTAATTTTGGAATATATTTAGAAATTTTTTTTTGATTGTTGCTCTATTTGTTATTTTAGTTAGTGTTCATGTTGTTTTCTTAGCTCTGTTTGCTCCACTTAATATTAGATATTTTTAAGTCTTACATGTGCAAATTACTTGCCTTATAAATGTGCCACCACAAAAAAATACTGCTTTAAGTATTTAGAAGATTTTCCATTTGTCAATGAGAACTTTCTATTTGAAAATGACCCCATTGGGGAATGTTCTTAGCAGAGAAATCTCTGGTTCAAAGGTGAGATAGTTTAGTCACTTTAGGATATATTTGATTTTTTTTTAAGATTACTGTTATAGGGGCGGCTAGGTGGCATAGTGGATAAAGCATGAGCCCCGGAGTCAGGAGTACCTGGGTTCAAATCAGTCTCAGACACTTAATAATTACCTAGCTGTGTGGCCTTGGACAAGCCACTTAACCCCATTTGCCTTGCAAACACCTAAAAAGTGACACAGTGAATAGAGCACTGGCCCTAGAATCAGGAGGACCTGAGTTCAAATGTGACCTCAGACACTTAATAATTACTTAACTGTGTGACCTTGCACAAGTCACTTAAAAAAATAAGGAATTAGAACTTTTGACTTCATACTGACCATTAGAGATTGGGAGAGCCCAATCAGATCCTCCCTTCTATCTACCTCACTGACCCCCCGCCCCGCCCCAATAGTTATTAAATTGACTATTTTGCTGCTGGCATTGAAGTCAGGAAGACCTGAATTCAAATTTCTCTCTCTCTCTTTCTCTCTTTCTCTCTCTCTCTCTCTCTCTCTCTCTCTCTCTCTCTCTCTCTCTCACAAGGCAATGGGGTTAAGTGACTTCCCCAAGGTCACAAAGCTAGGCAATTATTAAATATCTGAGGTCAGATTTGAACTCAGGTACTCCTGACTCCAGGGCTGGTGCTCTATGCGCTGTGCCACCTAGTCACCCCCTCAAGTTTATTAATTTTTTATGAAACCTCAGAGATGTTTAGATATGCATTTCTCTTTATTCTTAATGACTTTTGACAAATTTTCACATGGTTGTCTAGTTGAGAATTGTTCCTTCATCTACTCTTACTATTTTTCTTGTGGAGAATGGATTTTGTTCTTATCCATTTCTATTAGTTGTCACTGATTATCTAATGCTTATCAGAGATATTAAATACAAAACTATTTTTTTCTTTAAGGATGGATAAATGATCTCTTTTTTCTTTTATTGTATGAGCTTTCAAATTTAGATCATACATTTATATTGAATTTACATTGGAATATGGAGCAAGATATTTGTCTAAGCCAAATATTTGCCATTCCTTTTTCCACAGAATTGAGAATCTAATAAGAAGTACTTTTCATTCAAGATACTTTAATGTTTTTGTGTTTCATGCAACCAAAAACACTTTTTTTATAATATATATTTTTGTCAATTTCATATATCCAAAATTATAAATTTTCTGTTGTAATTGACTTTACTATTAATTTTGATAATAATTAAACTTTTATGTATAAATGTGAGACATGTCATCTGTTCTTTTTTATGGTATGTTCCTTTAGATTCAGATAATGAATTCATTTTGAATTTATTATGGAATATGGTATATAATAGTCAGCCAAATTTCTATAAGCTCTCTTTCCAGATTTCCCAGGGTTAAATATCAGATAGGAACGTCTTTTCTAGGAAATTTATTTTTGGGAGATTATAAAACACTAGATTATTTTGTTCAATTATTTCTGGTTTTCTTTACCTAGTCTGCTGCACTGATTTATTATTTTTATAATAAGCTTTAGTATTAATAACATTGGGATAAGACAAGTAATAAAAATACTTTTCTGTCCTTCATGAACCCTTCCTCCTCCTCTTTTTTCTTGTCATATTTGTTCTCCTTCTTTCCACCTTTCCTCTTTCTCTCTCCCTCCTCCTCCCCCTACTCTTTTTGCTCCTCCTCCTTCTGTTCCTCCTTTTATCCTTTCTCCTCTTCTTTCTCTTTCTCTTCCTCTTCCTTCTTCTTTCTTCTTTCTACTTCCTCTCCTTCTACTCTTCCTTCCTTCCTTCCTTCCTTCCTTCCTTCCTTCCTTCCTTCCTTCCTTCCTTCCTTCCTTCTTCTTTCCATTTTACAGAAGAGGAAATTAAAATTCAGAGGAGGAGAATGCTTCTGTGGTCATATATCTAATAGGTATCCTTTTTAGCAAAACTGGGATTTTAGTCCAAGCCCTCTGTTTCCAAAATCACTGCTCTTGGTTGTAAATGAATGTACAAAATACACATACAAAACTGCTTTAAGTTCATGTTTTAAGCTTTTCTACTATTCATTGTGGACACAGATCAAGACATATACAGGTTTGTGTTTCTGAAATATTTTGTAAATATTTGTGGCATGAATGAATAGTTAGATTAGTGAATGAAATGAGAGTATTAGTCATTGATAGAGCCAGGACTTAAACTTTTGTCCAAGAGGTTTTTATCTAAACCAGTGGGGTCAAAAATCAAATAACAACTGTGATCACTAAATGCTAAATATGAATCCATGTAGACTACATATCTTCTTAGAAAGTAATATTTTAATATTATCTATTTTCTATTATCTATTTTGTTATTTTGCTTAATATTTCCCAATTGTATTTTTTTAAATAAAAGAAAGATTTTATTTATTTTGAGTTTTACAATTTCCCCCTACTCTTGCTTCCTTCCTCCCATCCCACACAGAAGGCAGTATGTTAGTCTTTACATTGTTTCATGGTATACATTCAACTTAGATCAATGTGTTGAGAGAGAAATCATATCCTTAAGGAAGAAAAATAAAGCTTAAGAGATAGCAAAATTATATAATATAGATAACTTTTAAAAAAAAATTTAAAAGTAATATCTTTGGTCTTTGTTCAAACTCCACAATTCTTTCTCTGGATAGAGATGGTATTCTCCATTGCAGATACCTCCAAATTGTGTCTGATTGTTGCACTGATGGAATGAGCAAGTACCCAATTACTTTTTAATGAGGCTCAGGGAGCCCTATGGACAACATTCTGCTGGCATTATCTTTGATACCTCTGCTCTAAACAATACTCTTTTTTGATCAAAATTCTGTATTTCTATCAAAAAATCAATCTTGTGACACTAGTATTTGATAGCTGACTTTCCTTAGTATGTCAACCTTCTGTAAATATTAGGAATCTTTAAGTTAAATCCATTGTGATTATCCCTATTAAGTACTATAGAACTCAATAGAGCATTCTAAAGTATATGATTTTAAAATCTTTTAAGGGACTCAATTCTTAAAAGATCTTTCTCATAGTAAATATCAAATTATCTTTTTCTTAAAAAAAATGCACAAGGAACAAGAGTAGCATGACTCAGTCATATGCTGAGATAATCATTACAATTGTAATCCAGGAAAGAGGAAATGTAAAGATAATTGATAGGCCCAGTGAAACAGAATTAGGGTTCAAATTCAGGAATCCTAAATCTTAATTAATTGCAGTTGTGTATTCAGGGATTTGAGACATTTTTTGAGCTTTCTTTCTTGGTCAGACAGAGAACACTGACTCTCTGTGGTGTACACCAGATGATCCAAGAACACTGCTAACTGGATGTATACAACCAGCCAAAGTGACAAAGCCCATTTAGTTAGCAAGTATATGGAGGAATTCAGAGCCCCATTCCTTATCCCCAAGTTTTCTACACTGTTTCCTTCAACCAGGTGCAAGACCTACTGGGAACAGAAAGTAAGGAAGATGATTAAGAAGGCTAACAACAGCTTCATATAGGAAATACAAGAGGGAAAAGGGAAAAGTCTGAAAGGGTGTGTCTGAAAATGCAAAGTGACTGAACCAGAGAGAGCATCTGGTTGTCTAACACCCAAACCTCTTGAGAGAGTGAACATAGTTATGCTGAGTATTCCTTGGATGTTGACTATGAGAAGAGAGTCAGATCTATGGGAGATTACAATTGCACCAGAAAACTTCTGGCTAATGGTAAAAACAACACACCAGATTCCTCTCCAGTAGTTATCCTGAGATCCAGATTTGAGAACACATACAAACAGCAGAGAAATTACAATTGTGACCAGAAATGGTTTTATGTCCAATTCTCGGTCACTGTGACTGTTTTTCTTCTTATAACTCCTCCAGTATGAAATGCCTTTTTTTTTCAGTTTAACCTTTAGAAAATTGTTACTTCAAACTGAACTTGAGTGTTTGGTCTATGCTAGCTAAAATGACAACAAAAAAAGCATAATTTGCATTTACTTGAGGGTTCAGTTTTAAGCCATGCTCTCTTAGGATTTAAATGCATGCCTTTTTAGCCTAATATAATCATTTTTATATGTTGTTTAGTGCTGGGTTCTAAGCAGCAGCCTAGGTCATGAAAAGAAAAATGAGTGTAAGAAACTTCCTATTCAAACAAGAATATTCTCAAGTTCACAGAAGGGCATATTAAAGGTATAATAAAACCTTAAATGTGTTTGGTTTGGGGTATGAGATGACTTGTTGCAAATTGGGAGTCAAGATAGAATTGTGCAGAGGAAGTTCAAATCATTCCTTTCACTTTTAGTTGTACAATCTAGGACAAAGACCTTAATCTTTCTAGGCTACAATTTCCTTATCTGCAGAGCATATGCAAACAAACACAATGATAGTACTAAATAAGCTCCTTTTTAAATTCTGAATCTGGAGGGGAGAGGAGGGGAGGGGAAGGGAAAGGAAAGGAAAGACCCCTGTGCCTGCAGTCAGGAAGACCTGAGTTCAACTATGGCCTCAGAATTTATCAGCTGTGTGACATCAGGGCAAGTCATTTAACATTCATTTCTCTTAATCCACTAGAAAGAAAATGGCAATTTCCTATATCTTTGTCTAGAAAATGTGGACAATGTGGTCCAAGGGGTCATAAACAACGAGTCAATCATAACTAAACAACCACAAGACTTCCTGACTCTGAACCAGACTCTGTACCACCTATCTTCCTCTGAGGAGCTAGAATGTGGAAAAAAAAAAAACTCAATCCTTGAGATTTTGTTTGTAAAGAAAAGCTTTTCCTACTGTCTCCCATATGGGATCAGTCAATCAACAAATACTTATTAAATGTTTAATATGTTATAGGGGCAGTACTAATTCATGAGAATACAAATTCAAAGAACTAAGTTCCTCTTCTCAAAGGCCTTGCATTTTAAGGTGGGTAGCACAAGGTAGTATAGCAAATAAAAATGGTGGATTTTGAATAAGGAGCCTTAGGCTGACTATAAGACTTACTAGTCATGTGACTCTGGGAGAATTGCTTAACTTCTTTGGGCTTATTTTTTTTTAGGTTTTTGCAAGGCAATAGGGTCAAGTGGTTTGCCCAAGGCCACACAGCTACATAATTATTAAGTGTCTGAGGCTGGATTTAAATTCAGGTACTCCTGACTCCAGGGCTGGTGCTCTATCCACTGTGCCACCAGGTCACCCCTGGGCTTATTTTCTAAATCCATAAAAGGAGGGGGTTGAAATAATTCTCTGAGGGTCCTTATAAGCATGTATAAATATTTGCAATGGATAAAATGTAATTTGGGGTGGAGGACTCTAGCACTTGAGAGTATCAAGAGAGGCTTTCTATAACTATTGATGCATGAGCTATGATCTCCATATTTCTCCCCAAATAAGACCAGATCTTATAGTAATCAGTGCTCCAAAAAATGCATTAGAGCTTATTTTCAGGGAATGTCTAATTTATTTTTTTATGTACAACAATCTACATTATTCACTCATTCATTTATTTATGTACAAAAAATCTATTTTGAGTATTAATGTCAAAAATATTCTTTATTTATATATTAATATTATAATCTAATAGTTCAACATATCTGTCAAGTGTTTCAATGAACATACTTAATTACTTCTTCTGACTGATGGTCTTAACTGGGTTGTATTTTCAAAGAACATCCTGAAAAATGCTAGGTCTTATTTTCAAGGAAATACAGTTGAAAGAAAAGATAAATATTATGAAAAAGAAAAATATTATGACACAGAAGAGAAACAATATTAGATTCTGGGCATGGAAGAAACCATTGAAAAAGCACAGAAAGAGGAAAGATGAATTGTAATTTGTCAAATGGAAAAGCGGGGTGGGGGGGGCTTCTGGGACAGAGCCAAGATGGTGGTGCTAAATACAGAAGCTCTCAGAGATTTTCCCTAAACAACTTTGAGTAAAGCCTCTAAACAGACCATAAAATGACAGAAATCACAAAAAGAAATAATGAAAACTTCTCAGAGAGATATCTTGAGCAAAAGATCTGTGTGGATAAAAAGGGGGGAGTGTAATCCAGTGTAAGTGGGAAAGCTGAGAAACCAGAGGGATGCTCTTAGCCACAGTGCAGCAGATCATCAGTGAGGATAATAATCCCAATTCTGAGACCAATGTTTGAACCCCAGAATGCTCCCTAGTTCATGGAGAAAACTGCAACATCAGAAATGACAAAGCTAGCAGAAAGCCAGGGTCAGCTCCCGCCCCAGCCCCCATCATAAAAAAGCTTGGAACCTTACATCCTATCCCACAGGAGCAGGGCTCAGCTATCAAAAGGAGCAAAACATACAAACAACAAAAAGCACTAAACATTGACAGCTACTATTTTTGATAACTATGATGAAAACACCCTCTCAGAATAGGAAAGCAGAGACAAAATGCCTCAAAGGATTTATGAATTGGTCTGAAATTCTAGGAAGAGCTCAAAAAGAATTTTAAAAACCAAAGAAGAGAGGAAGAGGAAAAGAGGAGAAAAGAACTGAGAGTCATACAGGAGCACTATCAAAAATTGACTGTAGAATTTAAAAGTTAGATTGACCAAATGGAAAAAGATATCATCTCCTCTAAAAGTAAAATTTGGAAAAGGAAACAAAAAGGCTAACCAATGAAAATAAGCCCTTAAAACCTAGAATTGGAATAGGATAATACAAAAATGAACAAGTGGGATTTATACTAAGTAGGCAGGGATGCTACAATTAAAAAAAAAAACTACTTGAAACAATAAACAAATTCTCCTAAGTAGCAGAATATAAAATAAACCCACATAAATCATCATCATTTCTATGTATATGAACAAAAAAGCCAAGAGGAAGAGATAGAAAGATAAATTTTATTTAAAATAACTTTAGACAACATTAATTACTTGGGAATCTATCTCCCAAGATAAACCTAGAAACTGTATGAACAAAATTATAAAGCACTTCTCACCCAAATAAAGTCAGATCTAAATAATTGGAAAATGTCAATTGCTCATGTTCATAATATAATAAAAATGAAAATTGTACCCAAATTAAATTATTCAGTACCACACCAATCAAACTTCCAAATAATTATGTTACAGAGCTAGAAATAAATAGTAAGAAAATCCATCTGGAGCAAAAGGTCAAGAATAGCAAGGGAACTGATGGAAAAAAAATGTAAAGGAAGGTGGCCTAGCTCTACCAGTTCTAAAACTATATTATAAAGTGGCTGTCATCAAAACTGCCTGGCACTGCTAAAGAAATAAAAGTAATGGGGACTTCCAGCCAAGATAGTGGAAAGAAGAGAGGCTCTGAGCTAAGGTCTCCTGATCTTCCCTCATATATAATATTAAACAAACCTCTAAACAGAAATCCTATTGACAAAGCTCAGAAAGAGAAGCTAGGAGAAGAACATCTACCAAAATGTCTGTCTTCTGGGATCATGGGTGAGCCAGGGGCAGAGAGCCAGCAGGGGCAGGATGAGAGCTGGACTAACCTAAGATCAGCCACAGAGACTTTGCTGTGGGAGTGGAGGTCTGGGGAGTCCCAATGCAGAGAACTGCAGAGTGCACCTGGACATTGACCAGCTGGGCTCAGAGCCATGAGCTCCACACTTTCAGTGGAGTCCTCTTTCCAGAACCAATATGGTAACAGCCCCAACCTTCATCCCTCCCTTCCCTCAGGTGTGGGCAGCTGAGCTCCCTCAGCTGAAAGGGAGATTAACCTTCTTGCCCCAGGGACCAGCCCACACTGTTCAAGTATAATTCAGACCCTACTGCTCCCCCTACACCCTCCAGACCTAGGGAGAGGGCCTCAAATCAAGAACACAGATGCTCCAGAGAAAGCAACCAGCACCCCCTACTGGCTGGCCCATTTGGAGTTACTAAGCCAAGTGAGCAAAGCCTCTAGGAATCCCAACACCAAACTTCTGTGAACCAGTTCCTCACCAACACAAGATCCTAGGAAAATGAAGAAAGGCCAGTGTAAAGGGGGGCATAGAAAAATTCCTAGAAGGTAAATACCCTGACTCAGAAATTCTGATGAGAAAATGAATTGGTCTCCAGTCAGAAAGACTTCCTAGAACAAATCAGGAAGAAGTTTAAAAGTCAAAAGTGGAAAAAAGCTCAAGAGAAAATAAACATCTTGCAAGAGAATGTTAACATCTCACAAAAAGGAAAACAAATCCTTGAAAAATACAATTGGAAAAATGCAAAAGGAAGGAAATAATTCTCTCCAAACTACATTTGGGCAAATGGAAAACTTCAAAAATAGAACTGATCAATTAGAAAAGGAGTTGCAAAAGGTCAATGAAGAAAATTCTTCTCTAAAAAATTGAATGAAATATATGGAAACTAATGACTTCATGAGACAACAAGAATCTCTTAAACAAAACCAAAAAATAAAAAAAATGTAAGAAAATGTGAAATACCTCTTCAGCAAAATTAGTGATCTTGAGAATAGAACCAGGAGAGACAACCTAAGAATCTTTGACTTCCTGAAAACATTGAAGAGAAAAAAAAAGCCTGAATTCAGTATTACAGGATTTAATGATGCAGAAAACTATCCTGATATCATGGAACCAGAAGGCAAATAGTTATTTTTTTTTGTTTTTTTAATTTATTTTTATTCTCATTTTGTACAAATGTCTTTTTACATTAATAAAATATACTTGTTTATAAGTATACAAAATACCCCTCCCACCATGAATATAGATAAACTTGCTTGGGCGAAAAAGTAAAGGGGAGAGAAAAAAATTAAAATAAAAAAATAATAGTAATAATTGTAGATATGGCCAGGTGGTGCCATGGACGAAGCACCAGCCCTGGAGCCATGAGCACCTGAGTCCATATCTAGCCTTGTAAACCCAATAATCACCCAGCCACGTGACACACAAGCCACCCGATCCCCACTGCCCTGCAAAAAATCAAAAAGAAAAAAAAAAAGACCCAAAATAAAATAAAATAGTAATAATAGTAGGGGTGGCTGGCTGGCAGACAGAGCATTGGCCCTTGAGCCAGGAGCACCTGGGTCCGAATCTGGCCCCAGACATCCAAAGATCACCCTGCTATGTGGCCCCAGGCAGGCCACCCAGCCCCACTTGCCCTGCACCCTCCCACAAATAATAATAATAAAAATTGTGCTTCAGTCTTTGTTCCAATACCATCAACTCTGTTGTGGGTGGATCACATTCTTTATGGTAAGTCCATTGCAAAAGTTACTTCCATATTTTTCCAACGTTGCCATTGCTGATCCCAACTCCCTCCTTTCTTATTTCTCCACTACCATGTACTATATTTTCTCTCTCCTTTCACTCTGACTCTTCTGTAGGATCGCTGAGTGGTGCAGAAGACAGATCCCTGGTCCTGGGGCCAAGAAGCCCTGAGCCCCCATACCACCCCTTTAGGCCCAGAATCCACCTGGCCCTATGGTCCTGGGCAGGCCATCCAATCCTAGCCTCTTGCAAGAAGTAAAAAAGAAAATGTGTTATATCTGACCACTGTCCCCCCATGATCCATCCTCTCCTCCTTTATTCAAATCCCCACCCCTTCCCCCTGCTCCCCCCTCCTTCTTACTCCAGTTGTCTATACCCCATTGAGTATATTTTCTGTTTCCTCTCCTAGCCATCTCTGATGAGAGCAAAGGTTCCCTCATTCCCCCTTGCCTCCCCCTTCCATATCATTGCAATAGCTCATTGTAATAAAAATAATCTTATTATGTGAAATATCTTGGACTATTCCCCCTCTCCTTTTTCTTTCTCCCATTCCATTTCCCCTTTTTTCCTATTGACTCCATTTTTACACCATATTTTATCTTCGAAATCAGCTTTCTCCTGTGCTTCAACTATAAAAGCTCCCTCTACCTGCTCTATTAACTGAGATGGTTCATATGAATATTATCAGTATCATTTTTCTATACATGCAGTTCATCCTCATTAAGTCCCTCATATTTCCCCCCTCTCCTCCAATCTCTATACTTCACCTGAGTCCTGTATCTGAAGATCAAACCTTCTGTTCAGCTCTGGCCATTCCAAAAGGAACCTTTGAAATTCCCCTGGTTCATTGAAAGTCCATCTTTTTCCCTGGAAGAGGACATTCAGACTTGCTGGGTAGTTCATTCTTGGCTGCATTCTAAGCTCTTTTGCCTTCCGGTATATTGTATTCCAAGCCCTACGAGCTTCCACTGTAGTTGCTGCTAAGTCCTTTGTGATCCTGACTGCAGCTCCACGATATTTGAACTGTGTCCTTCTGGCTGTTTGTAATATTTTCTCTTTGACTTGGGAGTTCTGGAAGTTGGCTATAATATTCCTAGGGGTTGTTTTTTTGGGGATCTCTTTCTCGGGGGGATTGGTGGATTCTCTCCATTTCTATTTTGCCCTCTGCTTCTAGAATATCAGGGCAATTTTCCTGTAGCAATTTTTTGAAAATGATGTCAAGGCTCTTTTCCTGATCATGACTTTCAGGTATTCCAATAATTTTCAAATTATCTTTCCTAAGTCTGTTTTCCATATCAGTTTTTTTTCAATGAGCTATTTCACATTTTCTTCTAATTTTTCATTTTTTTGGTTTTGAAGTATTGATTCCTGATTTCTGGTAAATTCATCAATCTCCCTGAATTCTATTCTTTGTCTGAAGGATTTGTTCTCCTCAGAAAGTTTTCTTATCTCTTTTTTCCATCTGGCCAATTTTGCTTTTTAAAGCATTCTTCTCCTCAGTAACTTTTTGAACCATTTTATCCATTTGACCTAAGCTGGTTTTTAGCATGCTATTTTCTTCAGCATTTTTTTTGATTTCCTTGACTAAGCTGCTGACTTCATTTTCATGTTTTTCCTGCATCTCTCTCCTTTCTTTTCCCAGTTTTTCTTTCAACTCCCTCATTTGATTTTCAAAGTCTTTTTTGAGCTCTATCATAGCCTGAGCCCAATTTCTGTTTTTCTTGGAGTCTTTAGTTGCAGGAGCTTGTGCTTCCTCATCTTCAGACAGAGTATTTTGATCCTTCTTGGGCTCATTTGCAAAATATTTCTCAATGCTCTTCCTCTTGTTTCTTTGCTTGTTCATTTTCCCAGCCTAAGCCTGTTTTTTGGGGTGCTTCCTGAGCTTTTGGGACACTCCCACAAGGGTCTCAGTGTGTGAGGTTCTGTCCTCCCTCCTGGTCTGTGAATGACCATAAGCGCCCCCCCTCCCCCATGGGGCCGAAGTGGGGGGGGCCTGTTGTTCTATGGGGAGGCCTAGACTGGGATCAGGATCTGAATGTGTTCAGAGCCCCAGAGTCCTGTTCCAGGGGCAGAGGACAGAGCTCTGCAATCTCTCTCTTTTTACTCCCCTCCCTCAGCTCAATGGGCTCATGCCCTGGGGGCTCCTGCTTACCAGCTCCACCTGCTTCTGTTTCCTGGTCTAGGCTGCCAAAAGACCAAGCTGCTTGCTGTGTTTCCTGAGGGCTGGGCTCCACATGCTCACTCTGGCAGAGGTCCCCCACTGTTCCCCCACTTTGTGCCCGGTGTTCCCCGGGGTGCAGCTCAGGAGACTCTCCTGCTGCTGTGAGCCCTGGCTCCCAGTCTCCTGGGGCTTCCTCCAGGAGGCTGAAATTCTTTGGCTCTGGCGGGCCACCCCTCTGGCAGGCCACCCCTCTGACCCTGGGGAGTAGAGCCTTTCTGCTCTTTTCCAGGTTACCTTGAGTAGGAGAACTGCCTCACTGGGTCCCTTTGTGGGTTCTGTCTCTGTAAAGTTTAGTTAGAGTCCTTAGTTTATGAGTTTTTATCAGAGAGCTCCTAAGACTCGATCCCTTCTTGTCCGGCAAATAGTTATTGAAAGAATACATCAATCCCCTCTGAAAGGGGATCCCAAAATGAAAACACCAAGGAATATCATGGCCAAATTCCAGAACTATCAGATAAAAGAGAAAATCCTGTAAGCAGACAGAAAGAAACAATTTAGATATCAAGGAGCCATAGTAAGTATTACACAGTACCTGACTGCATCAACATTAAGGCATTAAAGGGCCTAGAATGAGATATTCTGGAGAGCAAAGGAGCTTGGAATGCAGCCAAGAATCCACTGTTTGGCAAAACTGAGCCTTCTCTTCCAGGGGAAAAGATGGACATTTAACAAAATCGGAGACTTCCACCTCTTCCTGATGAAAAGATCAGAGCTAAATAGAAAATTTGGACAGCAAACAGGAGACTCAAGAGACATATGTAATGGATATAAAAAAGGGTAAAGAAAAAACTACTATCCAATAAGATGAAACTAGTTATATCCCCACCTGGGAGAAAGATTCTCATATCTCTCAAGAATTATAATTCTATTAGAGAGAATATTCTTAGCCAGAAGTTATGGACACTAATGACTTATCAGTGACTTTGATAGAATGATGTCCCCTTCCTTATAAAGAGAAAGAAGGATGGAGATGATTGAATGGGGTGAATCACATCAAATAAAGAGATACAATGGACCTATTGCAATAGAGGGGAAGAAAGGAGGAAGGGAGAACTGCCTGAATCTTAACTCTCATCAGATTAGGCCTGAAGTATATGTACACTCAGTTAAGTTGAGAAACCTATCTTATCATTCAAGTGTAAAAAAGGGAAAGGGGGAGGGAGGATGAAAAGAGGAATTAACAGAAGGAAGAAGAGGCAAAGAGAAAGGGGAAAGAAAGGGAGGGGATTAGATACAAGGGGGCAAATATACTAAAGGCAGTGGTATGCAGAAACAAAATACTGGGGAATATGGATAAAGTGAAAAAAAAGGGGAAATACAGAGGGAAGATAGCAGGGAGGGCAATGAAGAGTTAGTAATTATAACTTTGAATGTGAATAGGACAAACTCTCCTATAAAATATAACCAGATGGCAGATTGGATTAAAAACCAGAATCCTATAATATGCTGCTTATAAGAAACTCATTTGAAGCAGAGAGATACATACAGAGTAAAGTAAAAAGGTTGGAGAAAAATATATTTTGCTTCAGCTGAAGTGAAAAAAGCAGGGTGGCAATCCTTATCTCAGACAAAGCAGCTGCCAAAATAAACCTCATTAAAAGAGATAAGGAAGGAAATTGTATCCTCCTAAAAGGTACCACAGATAATGAAGCAAGTTAAATGCTAAATATGTATGCACCAAGTGCTATAGAATCCAAATATTTACAGAAGTTGAATGAGTTACAGGATGACATAGACAGCAAAACTCTACTGGTGGGAGACCTCAACTTTCCACTCTCAGACTTAGATATATCTAACCATAAACTAAACAAGAAGGAAGTTACGGAGGTAAATAGAATGTTAGAAAACTTAGACATGATAGGCCTTTAGAGAAAGGTGAATGAGGATAGAAAGGAATATTTTTTTTCCCTCAGTACATGGCACTTACACAAAAATTAACCATGTATTAGGCCATAAAAACCTAATAATCAAATGCAGAAAGGCAGAAATAGTGAATGCATCCTTCTCAGATAATAATGCAATAAAAATCACATTCCATAATGTTCCAGGGAAAGATAGACCTAAAACTAATTGGAAACTAAATAACTTCATTTTAACGAATGAGTGGATCAAACAACAAATTATAGAATGAGTGAATGATTTCATCCTAGATAATGATAATAATAATAATAATAATAATAATGAGACAACATACCAAAACTTATGGTATGCAGCCAAGGCAGTTGTCAAGGGCTATATTATATTGTTAAATACTTTCATGAATAAATTGGAGAAAGAGGAACTCAATGAACTAAACATGCAACTAAAAAAAAAAGTTAGAGAAAGAACAAATTAAATTCCCCCCATTAAATACTAAATTAGAAATTCTAAAAATTAAATGAGAAATTAATAAAATAAAAAGCAAAAAAACTATTCAATTAATAACTAATTGAATTAATGGAATGAATTAATTTATGGAAAATCAATAAAATTGATAAACCTCTGGTAATTTGATTAAAAAAAAGAAAGTAGAAAGCCAAATTGTTAGTATCATAAATGGAAAAGATGAAATCACCACCAATGAGGAGAAAATTAAAGTAAGAATGCAGAATTATTTTGCCCAACTATACACCAATAAATTTGACAATCTAAGTGAAATGGATGAATATTTACAAAAAAATATGTTTCCCAGATTAAATGAAGAGAAAATAAGAAACCTAAATAACCCTATCTCAGAAAAATAAATTCAACAAGCCATTATTGAACTCCCTAAGAAAAAAATCTCCAGGGCCTGGTGGATTCACAAGTGAATTCTATCAAACATTTAAGGAACAATCAATTCCAATTCTATATAAACTTGCTGGAAAAATAGGTGGAGATGGAACTGTGCTTAACTCTTTTTTTGACACCAATATGGTGATGATACCTAAACTGGAAAGAGTCAAAGCAGAGAAAGAAAATTATAGACCTATCTCCCTAATGAATATAAATGCAAAAATCTTTTTTTTTAGGTTTTTTTTTTGGCAAGGTGAATGGGGTTGAGTGGCTTGCTCAAGGCCACACAGCTAGGTAATTATTAAGTGACTGAGACCGGATTTGAAACCAGGTACTCCTGACTCCAAGGCCGGTGCTTTATCCACTATGCCACATAGCCACCCCAAATGCAAAAATCTTAAATAAAATCTTAGCAAAGTGATTACAGCAAGTTATCACTAGGATAATACACTATGTCCAAGCAGGATTTCTCCCCGGAATTCAAGGTTGGTTCAATATTAGGAAAACTGTTAATTAACTATATCAATAACAAACCTATCAGAAATCATATGATTATATCAATAGATACTGAAAAAGCATTTGACAAAATACAATGCCCATTCCTACTAAAAACGCTAGAGAGCATGAGAATAAATGGATTGTTCCTTAAGAATGATAAGCAGTATCTATCCGAAACCATCAACATTATATTCAATGAGGAGAGGCTAGAGGCATTCTCAATAAGACCAGATGTGAAACAAGGGTGCCTGCTATCACTACTACTATTCAATACTGTGTCAGAAATGTTAGCTTAGCAGAAGCGAAAGAAATTGAAGGAATTTGAATTGGGAAGGAAGAGACAAAACTGCCACTCTTTGCAGATGACATGATTGTATACCTAGAGAATCCTAAAAAAATCATCTAAAAACTATTATAAACAATAAGCAATTTCAGCAAAGTTGCAGGATATAAAATTAAACCCTCATAAATCCTCAGCATTTCTATATATTACTCACAAGATACAGCAATGAGAGCTAGAAAGAGAAATCTCGTTCAAAGTACCCTCAGACAATATTAAATACCTGGGAATCTATTTGCCAAGACAGACTCAGAAACTCTATGAAAACAACTACAAAACACTTCTCTCACAAATAAAATCAGATTTAAAAAAAACTGGGCAAATATCAACTACTCATGGAAAGGTCAAATTAATATAATAAAAATGACAATTTTACCTAAATTAAACTACTTATTTAGTATGCTACTAATCACAATTCCAAAAACAAATCTACTTTAATGAGTTAGAAAAAATTGTAAATAAATTCATATGGAGAAATAAAAAGTCAAGAATTTCTAGGGATTTAATGAAAAAAAAGTGCAAAGGAAGGTGGCCTAGCCCTACTAGATCTAAAATTATATTATAAAGTATCAGTCATCAAAATTGTCTGGTATTGGCTAAGAAATAAAATGGTGGATCAGTGGAAAAGACTAGGTGCCATGGCAGGAAATGACTATAGTAATCTGCTATTTGATAAACCCAAAGAGTCCAACTTTTGAGATAAAAACTCTCTCTTTGGTAAAAACTGTTGGGAAAATTTAAGTTAGTATGGCAGAAACTTGGATTAGACCAACATCTCACACTTTATACCAAGATAAGCTCAAAATGGATACAGGATTTAGACATAAAAGATAATATTATAAGCAAACCAGGACATCAAGGAACAATTCACCTATCAGATCTATGGAAAGGAAGCAGTTTATGACTATGGATGAAATAGAGAACATCATTAAAAACAAACAAGATAATTTTGATTACATTAAATTAAAAAGGGTTTGCATAGACAAAACCACTGTAACCAAGATCAAAAGAAATGTAGTAAATTGGGAAACAATTTTTACAACTAGCATTTATGACAAAGGACTCATTTCTAAAATATATAGAGAACTGAGTCAAATGTATATAAAAAAAGCCATTCCACAATTTACAAATGGTCAAAGGAAAATGCAGAGGTAATTTATAGAAGAGGAAACCAAAATGATCCATAGTCATGTGAAAAACTGCTTTAAACTAATCATTAGAGAAATGCAAATTAAAGCAACACTATCACTAAGGTACCACCTCACACCTCTCAGACTAGCCAATATGACCAGAAAGGACAATGATCAATGTTAGAAGGGATGTGGGAAATCTGGGATGCTAATGCATTGTTGGTGAATCTATATACTGATGGAACCTTTCTGGAGAGCAATTTGGAATTATGCCCAAAGGACTATAAAAATGTGCATGCCCTTTGTTCCAGCAATATGATTACTGGGTCTATACCCTGAAGAGATCATTTAAAAAGGGTTAAAACACCTCTTATACAAAAATATTCATAGCAGCTCTATTTGTGGCAGCAAAGAATTGGAAATTGAGTGAATGTCCTTCAATTAGGGAATGGCTGAACAAATTGTAGTAATATGTATATTATATAACACTCTTTTTAAGATACCAGGAGGGATGGGAATTCAGAAAAGCCTTGTGCTGAATTCAAGTTCAAAGTGATCCAGTTTGCAAAAGTAAATGGAAATTGTGCTGCTGAACCAAAGTTTGATCCCCCTCTGACTGAGTGGTTTGAAAAGCAAAGGGCAATTGAAATTCCTGTGTCCACAAAGATGGTTCAGCATGAGGCCAGAAGAATTGCTGATGAAAAAGAAGTAGCTGAATTCAAGGGAGGACACAACTGGTGCTTCAAGTTCATGAAATGAAATGGACTAAGCATATGTCCATGCACCAGACTTGCCTAGGGAGTGCTTGTGATCAACTTCAGAACAGAGCAGAGGCAGGATAGAGTCAGAGCCTCTCTTAGAATTGTTCATCATCAAACACAGATGAGGACAAGTTAATAGATGAGAGTTTTGACAGTGATAATAATTGTATGAATTTTATGATGAATAAAACTTGCAATAACTTTATGTAGCATACATTTTTTTTTCCAAATTTCAGACCCCAAAATTGAGGTGCATCTTATACATGGAGAAATATGGCAGCTTCTGGGATAAGAATGCACTATTTGAAAAAAATTGCTTTAAAAATTGGAAAATAGTGAGATAAAAACTAGGCATAGATCCACATCTCACACCCCATACCAAAATAAGGTCAAAATGGTTACAGAATTTATTTTTAAAATTTATTTATTTATTTATTTCCATCCATTTATACATGCATATTTCCAAGTTAAAAATTTCCCCCCACCCTCCCTTCCCACTATCCTCCCCTCAGCAGGAACAGTCAAGCTAGCAATTTACATACATATTTTATTAAGCATATTAACAAATTAGTCATTTTTGGCATGTGGAATTAGGATTGGGGGAAGAGCTACATAAGAGATAATTTTTATAAAATGTTTATCAGATTTAGACAGTTTTTTTCTTTGTTTTTTTTTTGCTTTGTTTTTCTTTCTCTGGTTGGGGATAGCATAGGCTAAAACCAGTCAAATATAGTTGTCCTAGCTCTTTGAACTGTTGAGAGGAGCTACTTCCATGAAGGTGGTTCTTCACACAATGTTGTTGATGTGTACATTGTAATCTTGGCTCTCCTCCCTTCACTCAGCATCAGATCTGTAAGTCATTCCATGCTTCTCTAGAGTCCAACCATTTATGGTTTCTTAAAGAACAATAATATTCCATAGTGTTCATGTATCATAACTTATTTAGCTATTTCTCAATTGATAGGCATCCCCTCAATTTCCAATTCTTTGCCACTACAAAGAGAGTTGTTATGAATATTTTGGAACATGTAGGACTTTTCCCATTTTTTAAATAATTTCTTCTGGATATATTTCTAGAATTGGAATTGCTTGGTCAAAAGATTTGAATAATTTTATTGCTCTTTGGGCATAGTGCCATATTGCTCTCCATTTGGGTTGATCTATTCACAACTCCACCAGAAATTCATCAATATCCCATCCTCCCACAACCTCTCCAACACTGATTATCTTCCCTTTGACTCATCTTGGCTAATCTAATGGGTATGAAATGATATTGTATTTCTCTAATCAATAATGATTTGGAGTATTTTTTCATATGATTTTAAATATATATATATATATATATATATATATATATATATATATATATATAGCTTTAATTCTTCATTTGGAAATTGTTCATATCCTTTGACCATTTATCAATTGACTTGTGATCTTATAAATTTCATGCAATTCTCCATATATTTTAGAAAGGAGACCTTTATCAGAACTCCTAGTTATGAGGATTGTTTCGCAGCTTTCTGCTTTTCTTCTAATTTTGGCTGCATTGATTTTATTGGTGCAAACCCTTTTTAATTTAATATAATCAAAATCATTCATCTGGTAGCTTATAATGTACTTTAATTCTTGTTTGGTCATAAATTCTTCCTTTTTCCATAGATCAGATGGATCGAGTATTTTTTTTGTTTTATTAATTTATATATGGTATTGCTCTTTACATCTAAATGGATATAGGATTTAGACACAAAGGTGGACACCATAGATAAACTAATAGACTAAGAAATTCTCTATCCATCTGATCTATGGAAAGGGGATAAATTTATGACCAAACACAAAACAGAATACAAAATAGTCAGATGAATGATTTTGACTATATTAAATTAAAATGGTTTTTCACCAATAAAATCAATGTTGCCAAAATTAGGAGGAAAACAGAAAGCTGGGAAACAATCTTCACAAATAGGAGTTCTGTTAAAGGTCTCATTTCTTAAATATATAGAGAATTGTTTCAAATTTATAAGGTTTAAAGTCATTCCCCAATTGATTAATGGTCAAAGGATATGAATAAACAGTTTTCAAATGAAGAAATTAAAGCTATATATATATATATATATATATATATATATATATATATATATATATGAAAAAATGCTCCAAATCATTATTGATTAGAGAAATGCAAATTAAAACAACTCTAAGGCATCACCTCATAGCTATCAGATTGGCTAAGATGAGAAAAAGGGAAAATGATCAGTGCTGGAGAGGTTGTGGGAAGAGTGGGACATTAATGCATAGCTGGTAGTTTTGAAGTGATCTAACCATTCTGGAGAGAAATATGAAACTATGCCCAAAGAACAATGAAACTGTTAGTACCCTTTGACCCAGCAATTCCCATTGTAGGTCTATACCCAGAAAAAAATATAAATAATGGGAAATATCCCACATGTCCAAAAATATTCAAAGCAGCTCTTTTCATAGTGGCAAAGAATTGGAAATTGAAAATTGGAAATTGGAAATTCCCCATCAACTGGGGAATGGTTAAACAAGTTATGATACATAAATATTATGGAATATTATTGGTCAATAAGAAACCAAAAATGATTGGACTCTAGAGAAGCATGAAAGGAAATACAAGATCTGATGCTGAGTGAAGAGAACAGAATCAAGAGAACAATGTACACATTAACAGCAACATCATGAGATGCTCAAGCCTGATGGATACAGCTACTCTCAGCAATTCAGAGAACTAGGACAATCCTATTAGACTGACTAAGGACAATGTTATACTAATCCAGAGGGAAGAAAACAAAATCCTTCAGAATCTGAGGAACACTACAATCACTTTTTTTTTTTAAAACAACTCTTTTGTATCTCTTTCCCTTAATCCTAATTCCTCATGCCAAAACTGGTTAACCTATATTAAGCATGTTTACTTACACAAATGTCTAAGTACAATATTAATTGACTATTTGCTACTGAGGGGTGGGGAGTGGGAAGGGAAGGTAGAAGGAAATTTTGTTCCATAGAAATATGCATAGGTATATGGATGAATGTTTAAAAAATCCTTTATAACATGCGTTTGGAAAAGTCAATTAAAAATACCCTAGAATTGGATTTTTGGAATGAATGACTCTATGAGACTCCAAGATTCCATCAAACAAAACCAAAACAATCTGAAAAAAATGTAAGAACATGTAAAGTAACTCTTAGGATAAATGACCAACTTGAAATATATATATATATATATATATATATATATACAGAAAAGATAGTATATGAATTATTGGTCTACTTGAAAGCCATGATCAAAAAAAGAGCCTGAATAATATCCTGCAGGATATTATCATAAAAAAGTCCTAATATTCTAGAAAAAGGGAATAATTAATAAAACATGAAGAGGCAGAAAAGGACCTAGGATAGTAGAAAGAAGAGAGGTTATGAATGAAATATAATACTCAAAAGATTTGACTCAAAGAGGGGATAACCCTCATTCTCACCTGAGTCAGAAAGTTATTCTACCCTACAGGAAAGCAGAGGGAGAAATGGGAAATAAAAGGGGGAAAGGGGTGATAAAAGAAAGGGGGAAAAGCAAAAATATGATCAAGGAAAAAAAAAGAGAAGTGGGAGAAGAAAAGGGACATGGGTTGAGAAAAGCAAGGGCAGACTGAGGTGGGAAGAAGTCAAAAGCAATAAGGGGAAAGGAGAGAGAAAGGGGGAAAATAGGATGGAGGGAAATACAGAGTTAGTAATTATAAATATGAATGGGTTTAACTCTCATGAAATGGAAACAGAAGAGTTTTCTCTTCCCCCCAAGTCCCTACCATAAAAAGCTGGGGAGTTTATACACTATTCCACAGTTTTGCTATTGACAAAACAAAAGCAAATATAGACCAAATTAAAAGGGAGAATGAAGGAAACTATATCCTCCTAAAAGGGACCATGGACACTGAAAAAACATCAATAGATTGTGGGCAGGGGCGGAGCCAAGATGGGGACAAGAAAGGATCAAGTCTTAGGTGCTCTCTGATAAAACTTATAAACTAAGGATTCTAACTAAACTTTTGAGAGACAGAACCCACAAAGGGACCCTGAGAGGCAGTTCTCCTACTCAAGGTAACCTGGAAAAGAGCAGAAAGGCTCTGCTCCCTGGGTCAGAGAGGAGGGGCGGACCACCAGAGGGGTGGTCCGCCAAAGCAAAAGAACTTCAGCCTCCTGGAGGCAGTCCCAGGGCACTGGGAGCCCCAGCTCACAGCAGTGGGGGAGTCTCCTGAGCTACACCCCGGGGAGCAGCGGGCACAAATTGGGGGAACTGTGGGGGACCTCTGTCAGAGTGAGCACATCGAGCCCAGCCCTCAGGGCACACAGGGAGCAAAGTGGTCTTTCCGCAGCCCAGATCTGGAAACAGAAGTAGGTGGAGCTGGTAAGCAGGAGCCCCCAGGGCATGAACCCATTGAGCTGAGGGAGAGGAGTGAAAAGAGAGAGACTACAGAGCTCTGTCCTCTGCCTCTGGAACAGGACTCTGGGGCTCTGAACACAATCAGATCCTGATAGCAGTCTAGGTCCCCCCATAGAACAGCAGGGCCCCCCCCACCTCAGCCCCGTGGCAGAGGGGGGAGCATAAGCTCATTCACAGACCAGGAGGGAGGACAGAACCTCACACACTGAGACCCTTGTGGGAGTGTCCCAAAAGCTCAGGAAGAACCCCAAAACCAGGCCCAAGCTGGGAAAATGAGCAAGCAGAGAAATAAGAGGAAGACCATTGAGAAATATTTTGCAAGTGAGCCCAAGAAGGATACTCAGTCTGAAGATGAGGAAGCACAAGCTCCTGCATCTAAAGAATCCAAGAAAAACAGAAATTGGGTTCAGGCTATGACAGAGCTCAAAAAAGACTTTGAAAACCAAATGAAGAAGTTAAAAGAAAAACTGGGAAAAGAAATGAGAGAGATGCAGGATAAAAATGAAAATGAAGTCAGCAACTTAGTCAAGGAAATCCAAAAAAATGCTGAAGAAAACAGCATGCTAAAAACCAGCTTAGGTCAAATGGATAAAATGGTTCAAAAAGTTATTGAGGAGAAGAATGCTTTAAAAAGCAAAATTGGCCAGATGGAAAAAGAGATAAGGAAACTCTCTGAGGAGAACAAATCCTTCAGACAAAGAATAGAATTCAGGGAGATTGATGAATTTACCAGAAATCAGGAATCAATACTTCAAAACCAAAAAAATGAAAAATTAGAAGAAAATGTGAAACATCTCATTGAAAAAACAACTGATATCGGAAAGAGACTTAGGAAAGATAATTTAAAAATTACTGGAATACCTGAAAGTCATGATCAGGAAAAGAGCCTTGACATCATTTTCAAAGAATAACCACAGGAAAATTGCCCTGATATTCTAGAAGCAGAGGGCAAAATAGAAATGGAGAGAATCCACTGATCCCCCTGAGAAAGAGATGCCAAAAAAACAACCCCTAGGAATATTATAGCCAACTTCCAGAACTCCCAAGTCAAAGAGAAAATATTATAAGCAGCCAGAAGGACACAGTTCAAATATCGTGGAGCTGCAGTCGGGATCACACAGGACTTAGCAGCAACTACAGTGGAAGCTCGTAGGAATTGGAATATAATATACTGGAAGGCAAAAGAGCTTAGAATTCAGCCAAGAATGAACTACCCAGCAAGGCTGAATGTCCTCTTCCAGGGAAAACGATGGACTTTCAAAGAACCAGGGGAATTTCAAATGTTCCTTTTGGAATGGCCAGAGCTGAACAGAAGGTTTGATCTTCAGATAAAGGACTCAGGTGAAGCATGGAGATTGGAGGAGAGGGGGAAAATATGAGGGACTTAATGATGATGAACTGCATGTATTCCTGCATAGAAAAATGACACAGATAATACTCATATGAACCTTCTCAGTTAATAGAGCAGGTAGAGGGAGTTTTTATAGTTGAAGCACAGGAGAAAGCTGAATTTGAAGATAAAATATGGTATAAAAATGGAGTCAATAGAAAAAAAGGGAAATGTAATGGGAGAAAGAAAAAGGAGAGGGGGAATAGGCCAAGATATTTCATATAATATTTTTCTTTATTACATTGAGCTATTGCAATGATATGGAAGGGGAGAGGCAAGGGGGAATGAGGGAACCTTTGCTCTCATCAGAGGTGGCTAGGAGAGGAAACAACATATATACTCAATGGGGTATAGGCATATGGAGTAAGAAGGAGGGGGGAGCAGGGGGAAGGGGGGGATGTGAATAAAGGAGGAGAGCATGGACCATGGGGGGAGAGTGGTCAGATAGAACACATTTTCTTTTTTACTTCTTTCAAGGGGCTGGGATTGGATGGCCTGTCCAGAACCATAGGGCCAGGTGGATTCTGGGCCTAAGGGGTTGTATGGGGGCTCAGGGCTTCTTGGCCCCAGGACCAGGGATCTGTCTGGTGCACCACTCAGTGACCCTACAGCAGAGTCAGAGTGAAAGGAGAGAGAAAATATAGTACATGGTAGTGGAGAAATAAGAAAGGAAGGAGTTGGAATCAGCAATGGCAGTGTTGGAAAAATATGGAAGTAACTTTTGCTATGGACTTACCATAAAGAATGTGATCTACCCATGACAGAGTTGTTGGTGTTGGAACAAAGACTGAAGCACATTTGTTATTATTATTATTTGGGGGAGGGTGCAGGGCAAATGGGGCTGGGTGGCCTGCCTGGGGCCACATAGCAGGGCGATCTTTGGGTTTCTGAGGCCAGATTTGGACCCCGGTCCTCCTGGCTCAAGGACCAATGCTCTGCCTGCCACCCAGCCACCCCTACTATTATTACTATTTTATTTTATTTTGGGTATTTTTTTTTTCTTTTTGGTTTTTGCAGGGCAGTGGGGATTGGGTGACTTGCATGTCACACAGCTGGGTGATTGTTGGGTCTACGGGGCTGGATGTGGGCTCAGGTGCTCATTGCTCCAGGGCTGGTGCTTCATCCATTGTGCTACCTACATATTATTGGCCATACCTACAATTATTACTATTTTTTTTAATTTTAATTTTTAATTTTTTTAATTTTTTCTCTCCCCTTTACTTTATCGCTTAAGCAAGTCTATATTCATGGGGGAGGGGGTATTTCATTTACTCTTAAACATGAATATTTTATTAATGCAAAAACCATTTGTACAAAATGAGAATAAAAAATAAAAATAGCAAAAAAAAAGATATCAATATTATGCATATGTGCACCAAGTGGTATGGAATTAAAGGAAGGCACAGACAGCAAAACCATATTAGTGGGGGGGGAGCTCAATCTTCCTCTCTCAAAATTAGATAAATCTAACCATGAAATAAAAAAGATAGAAGACAAGGAGAGGAATACAGTTTTAAAGAAGTTAGAAGTGATATATCTCTGGAGAAAAGTTAATGGAGATGGAAAGGAACACACAATCTTCTCAGCAGTACACAGCACTGACACAAAGATTGAGCATACATCAGGGCATAAAAACCTCACAATCTAATTCAGAAAGGCAGACATATTAAATGTATACTTTTCAAATCATGATGCAATAAAAATTATATGGAATAAAGAGCCATGTAAAGAGAGACTAAAAATTAATTGACAACTAAATAACTTCATTTTAAAGGATGAGTGGATCAAATAACAAATTATGGAAATAATCAACAACTTCATTCAAGATAAAAACAAAAATGAGATATCATGCTAAAACTTGAGGGAGAAAGTCAAAGAAGTTTTTTGGGGAAATTTTATATCTTTAAATGCTTAAATGAATTCTCTAAATGCTTACATGAATAAATTTGAGAAAGAAGAGATCAATGAATTAGGTACACAACTAAAAAAGTCATAAAAAGAACAACTTGAAAATTCCTAACTAAATACCAAGTTAGACATTATGAAAATCAAAGGAGAAATTTAAAAAAAAATTAAAGAAAATTATTGAAGAGTTGGTTTTATGTAAAAACAATAAAATAAAGCTTTGTTTAATCTGATTAAAAAAAAGAAAAAAAAATTTACCAGTATTACAAAATGAAAAGAGTGAAATCACCATCAAAAGGAGGAAATTTAAGTAATAATTTAGTTATTTTGCCCATGCAAATATGTATGCCAATAAAATTGACAATCTAAATGAAATAGATGAATATTTGTAAAAACATGAACTGCCCAGATTAATAGAAGAGGAAATTAAATACTTAGATAACCCCTTTTCAGCAAAAGAAATTAAACAAGTCTTCATTGAACTTTCTAAGAAAAAATTCTCCAGGGTCAGTTGAACTAACAAAAGAATTCTACCAAATATTTAAAGAACAATTAATTGCAAATCTGTATAAACTATCTGAAAAATTAGTCAAAGAAAGAGTCCTGCTAAATTCTTTTTATGACATCAATGTGGTTCTAATACTTAAACTAGGAAGAACCAAAACAAAGAAAATGATGGACCAATTTCTGCATATTGATGTAAAATGTTTAAATAAAGTATTTTTACTAGATCTGCAAAGGATGGTTTAATATTTAGAAAATAATCAACTTACTTTACCAAATTAACAGAAATCTATGATTATCTCAATAGATGCTGAAAAGCCTTTGACAACATAAAGCAGCCATTCCTATTAAAAGGGGGGCAGCTAGGTGGCACAGTGGATAGAGCACCAGCCCTGGAGTCAGGAGTACCTGAGTTTAAATCCGGCCTCAGACACTTAATAATTACCTAGCTGTGTGGCCTTGGGCAAGCCACTTAACCCCATTGCCTTGAAAAAAATAAAAAATAAAATAATAAAACTGACAATTCTACTTAAATTAAATTACTTATTCAGTGTTGTACCGATCTACCAAAGAATTATTTTATAATGATAGAAAAAACATAACAAAATTCAACTAGAGAACAAAAAGTTCAATAATATCAAGGGAATTAATGAAAAAAATTCAAGTGAAGGTGGCCTAGCTGTACCAGATCTAGAACTATATTATAAAACAGCCAATATCAAAACGGTCTGGTTCTGGCTAAGAAATAGAGAAATAAATCAGTGGAATAGATTAGATACAAAAGAAACATTAGCCAATGACTATGGTAACATGTTTGATAAATGCAAAAACTCTAGCTACTGGAATAAGGACTCATTCCTTAACAAAACTGCTGAGAATATGAGAAAAGAGAATGGCAAAAACTAGAAGTAGGTATAGACAAAACTTTCACACCCTATTCCAAGATATTCCAGGATACGCCCAAATGGGTACAGAAGTTAGACATAAAGGTGTTATACCATAAACCAATTAAAAGAACAAGAAATAATCTATTTGTCAGATCTATGGAATGGGGGGAAAGTTTATGATCAAAGAAGAGATAGAGAACAGAAATTATTAAACTTCAGGCTACAAGGGGCCAATTAGGCCACATAACAATGATTTTTAAGCATGCTTATTCCTTAATCATGAAGACCAGGAAAGGAGATAGACCTATTTGTGAGGATAAATTTTTCTGTTCATATTCCTACATGTTAAACAGCGAAAGAATGGATATAAAAGGGCAGAGAACTATCTTATACTCTTTCTGTCAGGACAATATCACTGTTCACCCCCTTTGGGGGGTAAATCTAACAGATATATGATATCTTCCCTAAATATTAGCCCTATGTTCTGCATTTCCTACCTTCAAACTGGTTTTCCATAACCTGATGGATTCTATTGTTTTTGGACAGATTCTGAACACCCTGCTGATAATTTAAACTTAATACCATTAATCCAAATATTTGTGGTGGATGAACTGGGATGATGAACCTAAACACTTAGTGTAAGATTTGAAGTCTTGGATGCATTTAACTTTAGTCATACTATTCTAATCTAAGGTCTTGTCATTTTATGGAATGGAATTTAATAATTGTTATATAAAAATAAGACAAAGATATAGGTCAAGTCACATACAATATTGAGGTGCTTTGACTTTTTAATATTCTGTATTTATGTATATTTCTTAAGACCTAAAATGCAGGAGAGTCTATTATCTCTGATAGCAGTTTATTTCACTTCTGAATAATTCTAATTGTAGTAAGTGATTTTTTTTCCCCCAGGATCAAATGTTAATTTTCCTCTTTGCAACTTTTACCTGTCACCCTTAGCTGTGTCCTATAGAGACAAACAGAACAATTTTATTCCCTTTTTCACAAGACAGTTCTTCAAATGATTGAACACAATCATCATGTCCCTCCCAAGTTTCTTCCAGGCTGAACATACTCAGTACCTCTCTCTCTCTCTCTCTCTCTCTCTGTTCTCTGTTGTAGAATCACAATCCTTTGCCACTCTATTTGCTCTCTTCTGGCAGATTAATGTCCTTATAAAACTATAGTACCCCAAATCAGTAAAGTAAGCATTTATTAAGCACTTTCTAAGTACCAATCACTGAAATTAGCACAATATTATATATTATAGAGCATATGCATTATACACACACATACACACACATAAATATGTATGTATCTATGTATGTATACATACTTTATTTGACCTCTTTGTAATATAGGAATATATGTATTTCTTAATACATATGAAATGCTAAACCATGATCCCTGCCCTCATAGAACTTTGAGCCTCCTATTATCTTTTATTAGATTGATTTCAATTATTACTACACATGTAATTAACTTTGTATTTGCATTCATAGATTCAGCAGGTTGATTTGATATAACATTAAAGATGTTCTATTCTAACATTCATTTTATATTAATGGAAATGGAGTCCCAGAAAATTGTGATATGCCCAAAATCATACAAGAATTAAGTAGCAGATGGGAATTTGAACAAAGTTCCTCTGTCTGTAAAATTGGTGCTCTTTCTACAATACCATTCTCTTTCTCCATCTTATCTTTCCAACAGTAGTGTAATTAAAAAAAAATTAAATTTTAATTTTTTGAAGGAAGACCTACTTTCTCTCCCTCTAGTCTTTTCCTCTAGAAAGCAAAAAGAAAAAAAATTGCTGTTAGAATCACATAGAGTGAAGCAAACATCTTCTGATTAGCCATATCAAAGAAAAATTATGTCTCAATCTACAATCTGGGCGTATCATTTATTAATCACAGGTGATTAATCTGTTTCATCAGAAGTCCTTTGGTATAGTAAATATGTTTATCAGTGCACCAAAGAGTTTCTTTTTAAAAAAATTAATATTTCATTTTTCTCAATTACATATAAAAAAATTTGGCATTCTTTACTTTTTAAATTTTGACCCACAAATTTTCCACCTTTCTACTCTCCCTCTTTGAGAAGACAAGCTATTTGACATAGGCTATACATGTGAAGTCATACAAAACAAAGACAGAAAAATCCTAAGAAAAGTAAAGTAGGATGAAACAAGGATGCCTATTTTCACCATTACTATTCAATATAGTATTATAAATGTTAACTGTAGCAATAAGAGAAGAAAAAGAAATTGAATGAATCAGAATTGGCAATAAGGAAGTAAAACTTTCACTCTTTGCAGATGATATAATTATAAATTTATAGAATCCAAGAAAATAATCCAAAAAACTCCTTGAAACAATTGACAAATTCATCAGTGTAGCAGGATATAAATTATATATATAAAACAAAGCCCAAGAGAAATTCCATTTAAAGTAACTATAGACAACATTAAATACTTGGAAACCTACCTCCTAAGATAAACTTAGAAACCTGTATGAACACAATTATAAAGCATTTCTCACCCAAATAAAATCAGATATAAATAATTAGAAAAATGTCAAATGTCCCTGGTTAGGTCAAGCCAATATAATGAAAATGACAATTCTACTCAAATTAAATTACTTATTCAGTGCCATACCAATCCAATTACCAAATAACAACTGTACTGAGTTGGAAAAAATAATAACAGAATTCATCCGGAGCAACAAAAGTTCAAGAATAGCAAGGGAACTGATGAAAAAAAAAAGTAAAGGAAGTTGGCCTAGCTCTATCAGATCTAAAACTATACTATAAAGCAGTAATCATCAAAACTGGCTGCTACTGATTAAGAAATAGAATAATGGATCAGTGGATTGGGATAAATTCAGAAAGAAGGTGCAATCTATCATTTGACAAACCCAAAGATAGGAATTCACTATTTGACAAAAATTGTTGGGAAAACTGGAAAATAGTATGGCAAAAACTAGACATAGATCCACATCTCACAACCTATACTAAAATAAGGTCAACATGGGTACAGGATTTAGACATGAAGAGCAACATCATAGATAAATTAATAGACCAAGAAATACTCTATCAGATCTATGGACAGGGAATAAATTTATAACCAAATAGAAATTAGAGTACATTATAAACTGCCAGATGAATGATTTTGATGATATTAAATTTAAATTGTACTAATAAAATTGTACTAATAAAATCAATGCTGCCAAAATTAGAAGGAAAGAAAAAAGCTGTAAAACAATCTACACAACTAGGAGTTCTGATAAAGGTCTCATTTCTAAAATATATAGAGAATTGCATCAAATTTATAAGGTCATAAGTCATTCCCCAATTGATAAATGGTCAAAGGATATGGACAGTTTTCAAATGGAAAAATTAAAGTTTTATATATATATATATATATATATATATATATATATATATATATAAATGCTCCAAATTGATTAGAGAAATGTAAATTAAAACATCAATGAGATATCACCCACACCTGTCCGATTGGCCAAGATGGAAAAAAAGGGAAAATCATCAATGTTGCAAAGGTTATGGGAGGATTGGGACTTTGATGCATTATTGGTGGAGTTGTGAGATCCAACATTTCTGGAGAACAATATGAAACTATGCTCCAAGAGCAATAAAATTGTTTATGCCCTTTGACTCAGGAATTTCAAATCTAGGTCTATATCCAGAAGAAATTATAAAAAAGGGGAAAAGTCCTACATGTTCCAAAACATTCATAGCAATTCTTTTTTGTAGAGGCAAATAATTTGAAATTGAGGAGATGTCCATCAATTGGGGAATGGCTAAACAAGTTATGGTACATGAATATTGTGGAATATTATTGTTCTATAAGAAACCATAAATGGTTGGACTCTAGAGAAGAATGGAAAGACTTACAGGATCTGATGCTGAGTGAAGGGAGTAGAATCAAGAGCACAATGTACACACTAATAACAATGTAAGATGAACAGACTTGATGGAAGCAGCTTCTCTCAGCAGTTCAAAGAGCTAGGACAACCCTATTAGACCAGCTATGGACTGTGTTATCCCCATCAGAAGAAAAACAAAATAAAACAAACAAAAAAGCCCAACCTTTCAGAATCTGATGGACACTTTATAAAAATCATGTCTTATGTATCTCTTTCCTTTAATACCAATTCCTTATAGTGAAAATAACTAATCTGTAAACAAGTTTATCAAAATATGTATATACAATTATAACCTAACTGTCACTGAGAGGAGGGGGATGGGAAGGGAGGGTGGAAGGAAATTTTGTAACTTAAAAATATACATGTGCATTTGAATTAAAATAAATAAATTAATTAATTTAAAAAATAAAGTAAAGGGAAAATGTCTTTTATCTGCATTCAGGATCTATCCATTCTTTCTCTAGAGATGATCCTAAGCGTTTCAAAGATGCCTTTAGATTATTTTTGTTATTGCAGTAATTTCTCTTCTCATTTTATGCATCAATCATACATGTTTTCTCAGCTTTCTCTGAAACCATGTCCTTTATCCTTTCTTAATATAATAACATTTCTTAGGAAAAGATGCAGATATTATATATATCTTCTATAATGCCTGCTATATACATAAAGATATTCAGTCATTTCAGCCTAGTTCAGCTCTCCATGACTCCATTTGGGGTTTTCTTGGTACAAATATTAGAGTGTTTTGCCTTTTCCTTTTCTAACTCATTTTACTGTACAAAATTCAGGTAAACAAGATTAATTGTCTTCCCTAGAGTTATATAGGTAGTAAGTGTCAGAGACTGAATTTCAATTCAAGAAGATGAGTTTTTCTGACTCTAGACCTGGTGCTCTATCCATTGTATCAAATAACTGTTCTACAGAAGAATTCTATTTATATATTTGAGAATAATAACTTATAGATAAATAGAAATTAATATTCTACATTTAAATCACCTCTCTGAAATCTTGCCAATATTCAAAGTTTCTTTTGTAAAGCAAATAAACAATGGGTTTTTTTTATATCAAACCTGTCTTGATATATGCATTGCCTTGCTTGCTTACACGTGGAAACTGGTATCAAACTGTAGGGTTGTCCAATGGAGAAGTGTTTTGAAGTTTTCCTGGATGGAGTAAGCAAGATAATTGTAAAGTCCTAAAGTAACTCTGGTATTTTGTTCTTTTTCACATCTCTAACAAAAAAGACAATGGGGCTAGTGGCTATTTCCTAGGATCATTAGCTACATACTTTTCTCCTATAAAGCAAAGTATTAACTGTTGGTTACTCAAAGTGTGATGGATATATAAATGAAAAAATATCAGAGTTGATACTAGCCATATTCTTTTTTGTTCAGATGATGAAACTAAAGCCTAGGACAGTTTTGATCTACCCAAGGACATCCAAGTATTTGAGGCAAAGCTTTGACTCCTAAGTTTGTACATTTTCACTTATACCACATTGAAGTTCCCACCAATAATATCAATTTTGACTCCTAAGCTGGAAAGGCCTCTTACCTGTTGGGACTGTGACCTGAAGGGATTAAAGTAAATTTGGATATAGCTATAGCCTACAGTTTTCCCCAAAATAATAGATGGACAGATGATTTAAACAATAGATGGAAGCAAAAGTGAGAGTGAGAGCAAGTGTGAGAGAGAAAAGAAACTATCTACTTAGTTCTTCTAGATTAAATCTTAAAAAGCAAATATAAGCAAATAAATCAGTTATTATACTTAGGGAACAGTCATTTTAATGAATGAAGATAATAATACATAAAGGGGAGCTAGAAAGGAAGGGTGAGGGGGCTAGGTATCCAGTGAGAAGGTAGAGAAGTCTGCAGACTTAGGCCTAGAGTGGAGAGGGCCCCTTGGATGCCCTTATGATATGGAGGTCTTAGCTAGAGAGTCACTAATCAGGAAAGCACATCTTGGAATGGCAGTTTCCTCAGGATGGTGAGGATACTGCTGAGGAAACAGTGAGTCCAGAGAGTGAGTTGAGTCAGGAGAAAGAGCCCTTCCCAATGGGCATTGTCAATATTTCTCTTCTGATCACGAAGTCATTCCTGGGTGATACCAGTGTGGGGTGTGTGTGTGTGTGTGTGTGTGTGTGTGTGTGTGTGTGTGTGTGTGTGTGAGAGAGAGAGAGAGAGAGAGAGAGAGAGAGAGAGAGAGAGAGAATTTTCAAGTATCTAATCCTATAATGACTCTTTCTTGTTTACTTGTCTGGGATTAGGAATCCTTGTTGGGGGCAGCTAGGTGTCACATATATACAGCACTGGTCCTAGAGTCAGGAAGTGTGACCTTGGGCAAGTCACTTAGCCACATTATCTTAAGAAACAAAAACAATAAAAAAGAATGCTTGAAATTCCCATGAATCTCAAAATATGTCTGCATTCACCTTGATTATAACATTTATATTTATTTTGCTGCCATTAATGCTCTCCAACAGAACATTAGTATGTGGTTTTTTGTAACTTAAAACACTGAATTTATAATGGTTGATGATCTTATGCACATATAAATCCTTGGCAATGACAGAGATTTCAAAAACTTAATGGAGGAAAAACCATAAAACACCCTTTTAGCCCTCAGGTTCCTTTGGGAAATTTTAGCTTTAAGCATCATCCATATTATTTCAGGCTCTATATCCTGGGAAGCACATTTAGTTGTATCTAGTCTCATTCATAGTTTATAGGGAATAAGAAAAAAGGCAAGAAACCTACTGAGTTGTAAATCACCTGTATATGGAGTCCAGAGTTCTAGAGTTGGGTGAAGATGCCAACTCAGGATATTAAGGACCATTTGAAAAGTCAGAAAAAATAGTGTTTGGTTGCCATTAAAAAAAAAGATTCATTTCCAAAGTTTGCTAGCTCTCACATAGATCTCTAATGGAAGGTGATGATAATGATGATGTTTGTCCTTTATTCTCAAAGAAAACCCTGACATCAGGTATGATGTTTGTCCTTCATTCTTGAAGAAGACCATGATATCAGCAGAGTTGATGTCATGACAAAAAACACTGATTTGGATTTGAGTTAGGGGGTGGTATTCTAAATCACTTGTCTCACCTTTTCCTCCAGAGCCATCTGGGTCCAGAGACCAGATATGAATCAGAATGACTAGAGATAGCCTTGGATGCAAGGCAGCCAGGGTTAAGTGAGTTGCCCAAGGTCATAGAGTTAGTGAGTATCAAGTGTCTGAGGTCAAATTTGGACTCACATCCTCCTGACTCCAAAGCCAGTTCTCTGTACATTGTGTCACCTAGCTTCCCCCAATGGAAGGTATGGCTAAGAACAAAGAGTAGTATCTTTATTATAAGTCAAGGATATAATACCAAATACCTGGACATTTTTTGAAAGTCTTATGTGCAAACCAAAATGTTTTTAATGAAGTTAGAATATTTTTAGTGCTAGGAGGAATGCTAAATATCTTTTACTCCAACCTCTTCATTTGATAGGAGAAGAACCTGAGGGTCAGAGAGGTTAAGATTTGTCAACATCATAGGCATAGTGGTGGCTCAGTGGATAGAGGCCCTGGAGTCAGGAAGAACTGATCTGAGTTTTGACTTCAGACCCCTACTAGCTGTATGACCCTCACCAAGTCACGTAACCCTGTTTGTCTCCATTTCTTCATCTGTGAAAATGAGCTGGAGAAGAAAATGGCACTACAAATCAATTAAACAACAAACAATATTATTTATCAAGTTAATTTCAGAGCTATGGATAGAACATGGATCTGCAACTCCATAGCCAAAATTCTTTCCATTAGGATAAAGGATTTACAGGGAGAAAGGATCTTGGGGGTCATCTAATCTAGTCCATTTTCAAGATAAAGATATGTAGACCCTGCAAGTTTAAGTGATTTGCTTAAGCTACACACACAACAAATCAAATTCTCTAATAGAACTTGGTCTTCTGAATCCAAATGCACCATTCTTTACTGTGATGATTTTCCTAGCCATTCCATTATCTACTTAAATAAATTTAGTGCAGCTTGATTGATACTAGTGTGAATAAAGAAAATATTAATATTATATTCCCACTCTAATTCAGTCAAATAAACGGCAAAATAAACCAAAAATGCTTATGTTCCCTCTTCTTGTGGCTTTGTTGTTTTTTTGTTTCCTGAAATGAATATTTTACTTTCGGTCTCTGTGTGCCATCTAGTGGCAAGGTTAGAAATATGTAAAAAACTCAACAGGGTACAGTTGAAATAGATTGACCGGGACTTGCATTCTTGTTTGTTATATCTTCCTCTAGCATCCAATCAACTGAAAAGGTAAATTCTGGTATTCTATGACATTTCTTTGATTTAATATGCAAAATTTATAACTCATATCTTCTCATCCTGAGATTCTAAAGCATCATGAAAGGTGATTAAACATTTGGAAAAAAAGTCAATGCAAGCATAAAAAGAAAACCAGGCTGTATGAAGGGGAACAAGTGGAATGAGGAGGTAGAAAAAATGAAATTTGAAAGGCACAGGAATTTATTCTGCAGTATGAGGAGATGGGGACAAACTCATGCCTATTAAGGCACAAGGAATTGATCCCCTGATTACATGGTGGCTTTATTATAGAATGATAGAAGTTTTATTTAAAAAATTGGAAAATAAAATAGTAAAGACGAAACTAACACCTCGGCTGATAAATGGTATACTTTATGGATTATATAGTAAAAAGCAAACTCTCAGAATATGGGATTATTGGTTGGAGTAATTGTGGGAGAGGTTGTAAATAGAAAAAAAAAAAGTTTCTTTCTGCAAAACATTAACAAATTATACTAATCTCCAAGATTTGGGCAGCACCTTGCTGCTTGGAGAGAGATAAGAGACAGAGAGGGGAGGAGGGAGAGAGAGAGAGAGAGAGAGAGAGAGAGAGAGAGAGAGAGAGAGAGAGAGAGAGAGAGAATGAATCCTTTCTAGTTCTCTATCACTGCATTATCACCAAGATGGAGGAGGTGTTCAAAATCTACTCTGAAGCTGTATGAACTTGGTCAAATCATTTAATCTTTCTTATCCTCCATTTCCTTATATGTAAAATGTTTTGTTAGGTGGCTTGGAAGTCCTTTCAGGTCCCTATCAGGTCCCTAGGGAAACCATATCAAATTTGGCACTGGACTCTCTGCTACTGAACTGATCAGAAAATGTTAATAATTCTTATCAGAACCAGAAGCTTGAATGGTATAAACTCCTCTGGGAGAACACAACACTAGTGCAATAAATAGTAGAGGACAGAGTCCAATCATAACAGAAAAGTACTAATAGTTCTAAAGCATTTTAGATTTAATTTTAATTGGGTGGTGTGTAGGAAATATACAATAGTTTTCAGTTGTATTTGCATATACTTTTTTTGCAGTATATACTTAAGAAGTAATCAGTACATTTGATAGCTTGACTTAACAGGAATTAATTTTGAGGAAGATATTGGATATGTAGGAATTAAATGCAAATATTTTGCTTTAGATGTTCCTATACTGAGGAAAGATACTGACTCTTGGCCCTGAGGCTGCACCCATTATTTTATTCTGTCATTAAAAATGCTCTGATGGGGACTGAGAACAAGACTGTTTCTTAATAGATTAACTCTATTTTTTAGATCTGAAAGTGATAACAGAGACAGCAAGATTTCCAAGGCATCTGTGTTTTTAATTCCCTGAGTGGGATACTGACAGACACTTGTTATACTAGATAGATGACTTTTGGAGCTCTACTACTTCTGGATGAGAAATATACATAGAATTAAAGTAATGCCATTAAGCAACAAAGCAACCATCAAACTCCTTCCAAGGTTATACAAGGTTTATACTTTTAAAAAATTATCAGAGGCTTGTATTATCTGTGCTCTAGGACTATGTATAAATGGAAATGATGCCTTTCTGGATTTGGTCTTTTGGGAACACTTTGGGAGGCAGCCTAGCTCAGTGAAAAGAGTTCTGGAGTTGGTGGAACCAAGATGGTAGAATGGAGGTAGGAAATCCCAGAAGTTCTCTCCTAGACCACTCTAAATGCCTTTAAATTATGACTCTAACCAAATTCTAGAGTGGAAGCACAGAAAGACTGAGTGAAACAATGTTCCAGCCTAAGACAGCATGTAAGATTTGTGGGAAGGGTGTATTCCACTGGGGTTGGAAAGGGCTGCAGTGCAGCCCTGGCCAGCTGTCCACTAGAGCAAACTGGCTCCAGCCATCCAGGAACAACAGCCCACAGGGTTCTTGGGTTCCTGGCAGTGGGGCAGTTTCCAGACCTCTCAGCCCAGGGATTGCCAGGACAACTTGGAAGGTAAGCTTGAAAACTCTGCAAAACTAGAGTGAGTGCAGAGTCCAGGCCAACATGTCTCAGGGAATCAGAAGCAGGCCTGTGGAACCACCCAGCAGCTGCTTCCAGAGCACTCAATGTACAAAGGGTAAGAGGTTGGGGAAGACCGCAGAGGTCTCTACTCTATCTCTGAGGTAGTACTCTGTTGCTTTGCCCATACTCAGATCCAGGTCAAAATCTGAGTCCCCATCCTACTATAGTGGAGCAGGGACCCTCCTCACAGCTCCCCTCACAGAAGGGGGGTTGTGATCATCCACAGATCAGAGCACAGGCCTGGAGAGCAGTTAGGGTCTCAAAAGTTTGGGAAAGTGTGTTCTCCCTCTGAAGCAGAACCCCACTTTAACAAAGACTTAAAAATCAAGTCATAAGTTAGGGAAATGAGAAGAAAATGAATCTGATCATATTCAATTACTTTGGTCCCATGGAGGATCAAAATACACTCTCAGAAGAAGACTAAGTCAAAGTTCTTTTAAAATAGAAACAGCAGTCCAAAAGGCCAACGAGGAGAAGAATCGTTTAAAAAGCAGAACTTGGCCAGTACGACAAGGAGATTTAAAAAGCTCTCTGAAGAAAATAATTCCTTCAAATGTAAAATGGAGCTAAAGAAAGCTGATGACTTTGTGAGAAATCATGAAACAATAAAATAAAACTAAAAGAATGAAAAGTTAGAAGAAAATGTGAAATATCTCATTGGAAAAACAAGTGACCTGGAAACCAGAGCCAGGAGAGATAATTTAAAACTTATTGAGATACCTGAAAATCATAACCAGGAAAAGAGGCTGGACTTCATTTTTCAAGAAAATTGCCCTGAAAACCTAGAAGTGAAGAGTAAAATAGAAACTGAGGGAATTCACCAATCTCCTCCTGAAAGAGATCCTAAAATAAAAACTCTCAGGAATATTATAGTCAAATCCTATAACTCCCATGTCAAGAAGAAAATATTATAAGCACCCAGAAAGAAACAATTCAAATATCATGAAGTTACTATAAGAATTACATAGGATTTAGCATTCTATATTAAGGGCTCATAGAGCTTGGGATATGATATTCCAGAAGATAAAAGAGATTGGACTGCCACTGTGAATCAACTACCCAGCAATACTGTACATACTCTTTCAGGAGAAAAGATTGACATTCAGTTACATAGGGGACTCTCAAACTTTCCTGTTGAAACAGTCAGAGCTGAACAGAAAGCTTGATTTTCAAGTACAGGACTCAGGTGAAGACTAGAGAGAATGAATGGGAAGGGCAAATCATGAGGGTTTTAATAATGTTGAACTGTTTGTATTCCTGTATGTGAAGATCCTACTGATAACTTATATGAACCTTCTCATTTATTAGGGCAGTTAGAATGAACTTATATAGACAAGGCAACAGGAGGGAGCTGAATATGAAAGTATAATGTATTAAAAAGATAGAGTTAATGGTCAAAAAAGGAATGTACTGGAGAAAGGGAAAGGAGAGGTAGAATGAGAAAGTATTTCACATTAAAAAGGCAAGAAAAAGCTTTTGCTATGGAGTGGAAGAGGGGGAAGGTGAGGAGGAGTGAATAAGTTTTTATGTTCATTGTTAAGTGGCTCAGAGGAAATAACCTACACAATTAATTGGGTTTGGAAATCTATAGCAGGAAAAAAGGAGAGGAAAGGGATGGAAAAAGGGGGACAAGGGAAGGGAGGGGTGCAGTTGATAGAACAGAGGGAAGATTGTGGGATAGGGTAGTCAGATACAGCACACTTTTGAGGAGAGACAAGGTGAAAGGAGATTTAGAACAGATAAATGGGGGTGGAGAGCAATAGGATGGAGGGAAATACAAGTAACTGTGGCAATTATGGAAAAAAATTGAAGCCATTTCTCTGATGGACTTATGATAAAGAATGTGATCCACCCCAAAGACAGGACTGATGATATCTGAATACAGACTAAAGCTCACTTTTTTTCCTCTCATTTTATTTTTCTTGAGATTTCTTTATCTTTGTGGGGGGAGGGGGGATATGTTTACCTTTACAAGGCTATTATAGTAATGTGAAAAATGAATAAATTTAAAAAATTAAAAAAAAAAAATTCTGGCCTTTGGAGTGAAAGGATCTGAATTCACATCTGAATTGTACCACTACTGATTGATAAGACTTTAGGTAAGTCATTCAAATTTCCTGAGTTTCTATTTTCTTATCTGTAAAATAAGTGTACTGGACTATATTTCCAAGGTCCTTTCAATCATCCTGTAACAAGAAAGTACGCACAATGTTTACTGAAAATTAAAAAGGAATAAAGGTACAAAATGATAAATCTAATACAATCTAAAGAGATTGTTATTACAGCTAAAATTTAAGTAATAACATGACCACAAATATGCAATTAGTAAGAACAATGGAGAAAAGGATGAAGAAAACAGAGAACACTCAGTTATATTTTTAGTAATAGAAGTTTATTGCCACACACATTTCAAAATTATGCTATTTTGGGTCCAGGAAATTGAAAGGCAGAATGTTCTGTATCTTCAATATAAATATAAATTAACTCATTTGGAAGTGATTAGTCTAGAAACCCTGCAAAACAAATAAGATTGAGGGTACCATTTAAGGAAGGAGTAGTGTATTTTGTCAATTCATATGTAAAAAGACAAGAATTTTAAAAGTATCCAGAATGGAGTCAAGATGGTATCAAGCATCCAAGATTTTCACAGTTTTGGGGGGAGGGAACCCCTGCTCTGGGTAACTTCAAATAGAAGATTGGGCCATTATAGTCTCCAAATTAAACTCCAAGAGGAAAAACAATTTTTGTGTATAGCTCAGGTATTTGCCATATATAATTAAAAAAATACAGAAAATTATTGAGACATTATTGCACACATATGCATCTCTTAAACAAGCATTCATCAGCCCTCTGACAAAGTTAAATTTCAGCATAGAAACAGGCTATATTTAACTACATTTGTTGGTTTCACAAGTAGTGCTAAATATATATGTGAATATATATATTATATATATATATATATAATATACAATTGTTCTGAGAATCCAAGTATAATACCATTTTATTTGGTTTCTCAATTCACATATTAACAGCAGGAAGCATTTTTTGTCTATAAAAACAAGATTTTTTTCAAATGGAAAATTTTTAAGCACTAAAACCAGTTTTCAAGGATTTTCATGATTTTTTGTAATTAAGGTTAAGGATGAAATGCACTTTTTATTAGTCTTTACAGTTTTGTATCTTAAAAATCAAGCATTTCACCCACATATAATTACAAATCTTCAAACATTTAACCCCATTTGAAAACTCTCCATTCATTTGAAAAAAAGCCACTAATTTTTTTGCACAAATACATAAGAAATAAAACTATCAAAAATTCACCCATCATTTATTTTATATTTTCTATATTTTCTTTTATAAGATAAAATAGTGTTCAGTTTACTATGGATTTTTCAATACAGAATTTTCAGCCTTTGACAGTTACATGGAGGATTTTAAAAATTGAAATGCAATGGCTAGAATATAAAATGAGTGCCATAAAGTTAAGGTTGCATTTAAACAACTAATACACATGGGAAAATAAAACATCCAGTCTCACTTCCCTGATTTTCAAGTACTTGAATCAGGGCCAGCATCTATTAAGAATGTCATTAAGTTCTAGCTGTGCTACCCAGCTGAACCCAGGTCTAAATTTGCTTTAGTATTTTTCTTTTTTTATTTTTTAAATATTTAGTCAGTGATTGGGGATAGGAAGGTAGATTATATATTTCTCCCAAGACTATGTTAGCCTATTCTTTGAAGTCTTGTGTCTTACTAGGATATAAAGACATGATTTAATTTTTCAGTATTTGTTTTGTCTTCTAGATAAGTATAAAATTCAAACTGTTTCCATTGTTGGAAGCACATCTAGACTTTGTTTTAAATGATTTTTCTTGAGGATTGGATGAGTACATGCTATCTCCTAAGTTAATGTTTTTAGTTATCAGTTGGTTGGTTAATATCTGAATATAGTTTTTGTACAACAAAATAAACTAATAATTGTTTAATACAATGGTATAGATCTATGTTTCCAATTAACTAATTTTATTTGCTTGTTTGTTTTGCAAGGCAATGGGGTTAAGTGGCTTGCCCAAGGCCACACAGCTAGGTAATTATTAAGTGTCTGAGGCTGGATTTGAACTCAGGTACTCTTGACTCCAGGGCCTGTGCTCTATCCACTGTGCCACCTAGCTGCCCCTCCAATTAACTAATATTGTTAGATTTCCAAATTCTCTAAGAATATTTTTTACCTCAAATGTGACATAATATTTGTTGAGGTCCTAACCTGTTCCCAATTTTATTATGAAAAATGATTAATGATCTTTTTCTTGGTTTTGTACTTGATGTAAAAAAAAAATTATTTTGCTCCTTTTTTTTCTAGGAAAAGGAGGTGTACTCTTCTTTCCAAGAAAAGTGAACTTCTCTTTTACTTTAAACTGGTAACTTTAATGACCACAGGAAAAAAACAGGTTGTGAGTTGTCTTTACTAATGTGGGGGAAGGAGGGATTTTACCCCCAGTACCTCAACTTCTATTTTTTTTAAAGTGAACAAGAAAAGGAATTCAGCATGTTTCTGCCTTTTCATCCCCAATCGTTCAGAAAAAATCAAATTGAAGAGTAATTAGATATTGTTAATTAAATGTCAGTAAAACTTAGAATCTAGATGAAGAAAAGATACCTTAATATATTCATTTGTTGAGAGAACAAAAAGGAAAATTCCATGCTACATGAAAATGAAAGAGTAAAAGAGTACAATAATAAATGAGAACACTAATCAAAATAATTTGTTTTAAAACAGTCCTTTTAGGAGTTACACAGTTATAATTACTATACAAATACAATTATGATTCATATCTCTGACAATATTGAAGCATTCTGCAATGACCAATTTTAAGTTTTGGATGAATGGAAGGATGAAGTCCTATACTTACAAGATACCTGAAAACAATTGAAAAATTTTGGGAACTATCCGATCCCATATTCGTGAAAATGAAGACAAGTGATTGAATGGTTTACATTTTTATGAGTACAGCATCAGGAACAACAGGTCTATAACTTAAACAAAAAGTGGTGGATGTCTTTTTTGTTTTTGAATGGACTAAGGTAGAAAAAGTTGGGCCAATATTCATATGTGTTGATATATTTTCCACTGGCCTTTCAAGTTAATTTTTTTCTCATGAAGTAACTGACATCTTTTGAAAAAGAAAAAAAAATGTTGATTATTGCCACCAACTATAAACACCCTAGAACAATAGGAATCCCAAGTCCCTGTGGTCTGTGCAAACTTCAACTTGTACTGAATCTCTCACTAGACAGTACTCGAGACAGGAGGAATTTATTGATGTGTAGTCTTGTTCTAAAGATTTTATAATCAACTTAGTCATGATGCATTTTAAAAGATATGATGGGTTTATGGTATTTTATTTAATGCAGTGGTTATGTCCTAATAGTTCTTCAGGAAAAGATCTCTCTCTCTCTCTATCTCTCTCTCATGTATATATACATGGGGGGAGAGAGAGAGAGAGAGAGAGAGAGAGAGAGAGAGAGAGAGAGAGAGAGATGGATAGATATAGATATCTATATATATACACAAATATATTTCTGGTTAGCTTTAAGATCAATGTCTCAGTTTCTTCTTAGTATAGTTTGTATTGTTTGAGTCAATGTTACTGAAAATCCTGATTATGATACAGTTTTCCTCTATATCCAAAGTGTCTCTTGCTACCTGTAAAAGAAGGGGAAAAAAAGTTGAAAAATTACGTCCTTTTAAAAGTTAAAAAGTTTATAGCTTTTTGAAAGAGTGTAAATGAATAGGTTTATATTAAATATCATGTCTCTGAAAGTTGGCATTTTTTCTTTTTATTTCCTTACAGCCTAACTCTCTAACTCTGGACTAGTGGAAAATTTTAGAATACTCAGAAATAGTAAAGAGGAAACTTCATCTCTTCTCTATTTGGCCTGCATGCTATGGAATAAGGTGAAGATATCAGTTTGATATGTACTCTAGTATTTCCAAATGTTTTAGAATAACAATGACTTAACAAAAAGAAGATTAATTCCATGATATGGGACTATGCTTAAATGAAGGTAATATGATATAATGATATTCATTTCAACTCAATAAATGATTAAGTGTCTACTATAAGTAAAGAACTGAACTAAGCTCTGATACAAAAAGGAGGTAAAAAATTGTCCCAGTCCTCAAGATATTTAAAATCTAAAGGGGGGATTTAATATGCAAATGAATATATATATATATAGATATATATATAGATATATATATATATAAAACAATCTACTTACAGGATAAATAGAAAATAATTAAAATTGGGAGATCACTAGAATTAAGAGGAATTGGGGAAGAGAGTATTATACTTGATACTTAAAGGAAGGCAGGGTGGTCAATAGTCATAATAGAGGAGGAAGAGCTATCCAGGGATAGGGGACAATCAGAGGAAATGTCTGAAGTGGAGGGATGAAATGTCTTTTGCTTGGAACAATCCATTATCACTGGACTGAAGAGTATTTGTTGAGAAGTAAGGTGTTAAGAAGACTGAAAAGGTAGGAGAGCCAAACAGAGCATTTAATATTTGCTGTTAGAGGCAATATGGAATCCCTGGAGTTTATTTAGTAAGGAGGCAACATGTGTCTTATGAAAATCACTTTAGTAGCTGAATGAAAATGGATGAAATAATATTAAAAGGTCTTAACTTTATATGTTTGTATATTTGAGTCTTTTGTTTTGGGATGAGACCAAAAGAAAGACAGAGTATGCTGAGTCCCAAGTATAGCACTATATCTAACATATAGTGACTATCTGATCCTTGGGAAATTCCTCAACATCTTAAGATTTTACATTCAAATATTTCTTCTTCACATATTAATGAAATGATGCTGACTACTTCATCTAGACACTTTATATCCCAGTCAATTCTATAAGGCTCCAAGTCACAGAAAGGTTGTAAAGTACTTAACAAATATTATTTCATTTATATCATTACAACAAACTTGGGAGACAGTTATTATTATTATTATTACCATTATACATGAGCAAATTGAAAGATTCAGTAACTTTCCCAGAGACACATAATCATAAAGTATCAGAGGAGGGATTGGACCTCAGGTCTTCCAGGCTGTACTAGCTATCTGATTTATTAGTTAGCAACAGATGATAATACCTTAATATAGAATTTGTAAGACTGATTACACAAATTAGTTACTTTATTCTTTTTTTTTGTTTTTTTTTGCAAGGGTTAAATGATTTGCCCAAGGTCATACAACTAGGTAATTATTAAGTATCTGAGATCAAATTTGAACTCCGGTCATCCTGACTCCAGGGCCGGTGCAGTGCACTATGCACTGCACCACCTAGCTGCCCCCCTAGTTACTTTGTTCTTAACCACAACCTTGAACAAAGTGAGTTAGTTCCTTGCAATTAGAAAGCTTCAGGAAGAAGTTGGATGACCAGCAACTGTGATATTGTAGAGTAGGAAAGTTTGCATCAGGATTGGTTTACATGACTGTTAAGGGGTCTCCCAAATCTAAGAACCTATAATGCTATATCTTCCCTACTTTTTATTTTATATCTCTATGACCCATCAAAACCCATGTATAAAACCCATTATTCACACAAACACATTCATAGCTATCTGTTATATGACCTTTATTTTGAATACCTAGTAAAAATTGAAAACAAAAAAACTACCTATGGCATTGAGAACTTTTGAGGTGTACTTACTTATTTTATTTTCTTTGATCTGCATACACAATATGCAATCATGGATGCAACAAAGGTTACAAGACCAATGATAAGTAGGACCATTTCTAACAGACCCAAGAGGTTTATTTTACCAGTGACTTGCTTTCTGAACATTTCTGCTTTCTCATCACCAATGGTACCAGTCTGAAATCAAAGCAAAGCAGTATTACTTATGAATCAGTAAAACAACAACAAATGTACATAAAACAAATGCTCTTCTTTTTTGTGTGTGCATTTTCACATACAAAAGTGTGCCTGAGAAACTTAAAAATTGTGTAAGTAACTAGGATATTTTGGGGTTAACTCAGGGGAAAAAAGAGAATCATGACTAAATGGCTCCCCACTTAAAAGGATAACATCCATGTCCTTGATTTTGCCTACTAAAAATTTTAACTACTTGTGGATCAAGGGAGACTTGGGAAAAAAGATACATGCAAAGTGCATTGAAATGCTAATCTTACTTCAATTTTTTTCATCTCATTTGTTTCTTCCTTTCCACTTCTCTTTATCCTTAACCTCCACTAAATCTAGTTTCTGTCCAATTCTTTTCTTTTTTGCAAACAAGAGTAGTATTGAATAATGAGGTTAAACCAGTGTATGAGAACTGAAAGCTGGTAAACACTCAGCATTTTTCATGTTTGCTTTCCTTAACCTTTCTCTAATTTCAGTAAGGTATATGTAAGATTCTAATCAACAGTAAGATTGATCAACTAGCTCTAACACACTGTCATCAGTCATTTGTTCACCAACGTCTGAAGGAAAGTTCAAAGAGTTATTTGGGATCATTTCTATTCCAGAGGTTCAAAGTACTTATTAGCTCTGTGACTAGTTGTCTTGAGTGATAACAAAATTGTTTCAAACGCTTTTCGTAGCAATCTATCACATATTTGTAAACTTGTCCTTTACTTAGAATTATGAATACATAATGCATCCCAACATGACCAAATCACTGAAAGTCATACAATTTGCTAAGGGTCAGACAGATTTCTATGATTTTCTTTTGTACAGTGCTTACTGCAAGATCCCATATAAGCAGGTGTTTGAGATAAAGGTTTAAGATATGGTAGTAATTGGCAGAACATTATCTTGCTTTGTTGGCATGAAGAAACATTTTATGTTTCTGTTTATTTTGGTCATAAAAGGAAAACATGCATGTGAATGAATACGTTCACAAATTATCATTAACATTTATTAATGTTCTTGGAGTAATGAAAAAACACTTCCAACCCCAAACACATTTTATGTATATACACATATATATGCATATCCATATATATATATCTATATATATATATATATATATATATATATATATATACAGATATGATCAACTAAGATGGGTGCAGTTTCAAAGACAAACCTGAGAGAGTTGCTATGGAAAATTATATATATATATATATATATATGTATATCTATCTATCTATCTATCTATCTATCTATCTATCTATCTAACATATTTTGAAGCAAATGTGGGCAGAGGAAGAGGAGGTTTGGAAAAGATGGTCAGTTCAAAAAGAGACCTGTCATTAAAAGCCTTCTTTTACAAAAATCTTCTGATCTTCTGATCTTTAGTAATTAATATATTCAAAATACTCACCTCATTGAGCCAAAGAATTGGGACAAGGTAGTTCCGTTTCAATTTACTTAAAGTTCTGTAAAGAATTAAAACAATAGGTTTTTTTTTTAAAAATCTGAAATATACATTGTTCAGTTCAATCATTTATTAACCACCTTTTTATATGTGGTGATTATGCTAATTGTGTTAGGCTTAAAAAGATGAAAACAGACAATTCCTAGACATTTATCCTACCTTATAGGGAAGTAGGAGGAAAAGGGTAAAGGAATGTGAGGCAGACAGCAGTCAAAAGCAAAACATTGGTGAGGAGAGATAAGGGGAAGGGAGAAAGAAAGGATGGAAAGAAAAAAGATTTTTGCATAAATAAAACCAATATAACAAAGATCATAAGAAATGCGGAAAGCTAGGAAACAATTTTTATATATCCATTGTTTCTGATAAAGGACTCATTTCTAAAATATTTAGAGAACAGAGTCAAATTTATAAGAATATGTCATTTTCCAGTTGATAAATGGTTAAAGGATATGAACAAATAATTTTCAGATGAAGAAACTAAAGCAATACATAATCATATAAAATATGCTTCAGATCATTAATGATCATAGAAATACAAATTAAAACAACTCTGAACTACCACTTCATATCAGTCAGATTGTGACAAATGACAATATGACAAGAAAATGAAAATGATTAATATTAGATAGGATGTGGAAAAACTGGGACCCTAATGCACTATTGGTGGAGTTGTGAACTGATCCAACCATTCTGATGAGTAATTTGGAACTACACCCAAAGGGCATACTCTTTCATCTAATAGTACCACTACTATGTCTATATCCCAAAGAGATCATAAAAAATGGGGAAAGACCCACCTATATAAAAGTATTTAAAATATTACTTTTTTGTAGCAGCAGAGAACTGGAAATTGAGGGAACACTTCAACTGGGAAATGGTTAAACACAGTATGGTATGTAGATAGAAACCTATTGTTCTGTGAGAAATAATAGCAGACAGACTTTAGAAAATCCTGGAAAGACTTACATGACTTAATGCTGAAGAAAGTAACTAGGAGAACATTATACACATCAACAATAACATTATATGATCAACTAACATGGATGCAGTTTCTCTCAGCAGTTCAGTGATCAAAGATAAACCTGAAGGACTTGTAATGGAAAATGCTATATACATCCAGAGGAAAAACTATGGTCTGAATGAAGAGAAAAGCATACTATATTCACTTTTTAAAACTTTTTTATATTGTTTCTTTCTCTCTATTGATCTGTTCCTCCATATTTCTAATTCTTCTTTCACAACCTGCCAAATATGAAAATATATTAAATATATGATATATGTATAACATATATCAAATTGTTTGCTACAGTGAGGAAGGAAAAGGAAAGGGAAGCTGTTGGAAAAATGTGGAACTCAAAAGCTTGCAAAAGGGTAAATGTTGAAAACTATCTTTCCATTAATTGGGGGAGGGGAAGAAAGAAAAAACAGACGGTTCCTTTCCATAAAGAACTTATAGTCTTCTGTGTGAGTTATACACTGTACACAAAAATCAAAAGTAATAATACAAAGCATAACATAAGACAAGTAAATGAGAGATCTGGACAAAGTGCCCTAGGAAAATTGAGAGGTTGGAGTGGTTAGGAGCAGGGAAGGCTACATGAAAGAACTGGCATCTGAGCTAAAAATAGAAGGAATTAGAAAGATTTCATAAGACTGACTACATAGAGTTATAATCTGGCATGTGAATCTCAGAGGATAATTATTAATTCAGTCTCCCAGAAGGTTGGGGTGGAACTGAAAAAAAAGTTTAATGGCATTGACTTTGGCAATAAGGGCATAAATATGAAAATCTTAGGGACCAGGTATACATACATACATGCATGCATACATACATATATATGTATGTGTGTGTATGCATATATGTGTGTGTGTGTGTGTGTGTACAGATACCAATATATCCACTGAAGTCGTTTGCTTTGTTTAATAAGGTTACCCAATGTTCCCCAAGTTCCTATGATCATGCCCCTGAATCTGTACTGATTTCTAAAAAGAAAGAGCAAGATCCTATGAATCTAAAGAACTAGGAGAGCTATTAGCATCAATCTGTGATTACCAGGAAGAGGAGATACTGAAAACATTTAATGTATTTAGATCAAAATGTAAAGCTAGGATGTAATCTGTATTGCTGTCTAAGACACAACTTAGGAAAAATGAAGATAGTGAGCCAAGAGCCAAGAGCAATAAGAGAGTTGGCTGACAATTTTGAGTTTAAGGATAGGAGATTTAGGAAATTACTGTTAGGATCCCACACTGTAACTCTTAAAAAAACAAACAACAGCTAGAACAAAAAGAAATAAAGCAAAAAATAGTCTTAACTTTCTCTTCCTTTTCCTTACCTTCCACAAAGGCTAGGGAAGTCATTTACAACTGGGAAGGGTTTCAATATCTCATTTTTATTTTGATCATTTATGTTAGTAAAGATGCTTATTTAAAACAAAGAAAGATTTTGTATGTGTGTGTAAGCACACATGTGCATTTCTAAACATAAACACAGATGTTTACATGTGCATACATAAATATATGTGTTTACATATACACACGTATATATGAATAGTTCCAGCTATGACTGGTGTTCTTTCCTCATAATTTTCCCTTGCAAAGGTATCAAAGCCTAATAGAAATATGCCTGGAAATCATAGGGAAGTTCATGAGCTAGAGAGAAGAAACGTACATTTAGTCTAATGGGTTGTGACTACATGAATTTCAGCCTTATCAGTCAATAATAAATTGTGTCCTATGTGTCATACTCTATTCTAGGAACATTCAGAGACTGTTGAGTCACAAGTTGAAAGCTTAGTCCCAATCAGACAGAGAGGACGATCTCATGAATGTGCCTTGAGTGTGAGTTGAAGAGCCAGATGGTGAATTACTTAGTTGTAAAAAAGGGTCAGTGGTTAATGCTGTCTGCCTCTAGGGAGGAGGTTCCTGCTATTGCTCACTAAATGTTGCAGTAATTAGATGAATAACCTAAAATAGGTCTGGAAAACTGAGGGTCAGATAATGGAGAGTCTTAGGTTCTAAAGAAGTTTGGGTTCTACCTTCTTGGCTTTGGAAAATCAATGAAGGTTTTGAGTAGAGGAGGGAGTTGTCGACATGCTAAGACTTTTATTTTGATAATGGTATGAAGGATGACTATAGAAGGAGGAGGGATTAAAATTTTTCTGCCTATGTGACAGAGAGATTGGCAGTGCCAATAATAGATACTAACAATTAGAGGAAATCTAAGAAGGGAGGAGGTCATCTTTGTATAACACAAAGTTTGATGGAATTGCAAAACATTCAGATGGAGACGCTCATTAGGAAGTGAAAGGTACTAGAGCAAAACCTCAAGAGGGGTTATGGAGATTTTTTTCAAAATGGTTTAAATATTCATCATTTAACTTCCATGTAATGATTGCCAGACTTATACATTTCAGTTTTATATTGCTGCTTTTCAGTGTTCTCTGTCTCTTCGTGACTCCATTTGAGGTTTTTTGGGCAAATATTCTGGAGTGATTTGGCATTTCTTTTTCTAGTTCATTTTAATTGAAGAAACTGAAGCAATCAGGGTTAAGTAATTTGCCCAGGTTCACAAAGCTAGTAAATACTTGAAACCAGATTTGAACTCAAGAATCCAGAGCTGGCACTCTGACAGGGGATACATTGAACCATGAAACTTCTTGTTTATGTGTAATTTATGCATATTAATGTAAACATATTGTATTATTAAATGAAAGTCATTTGAAAAATAAGTGAATAGATAGTTTTTAAACTACATGGCATTTGAAGTTTGACCTTTTAAAGGATCAATCCTCTAGCTTCATCTGGTCAAATTAGTAGAGATTATTAGATTATTTTTTTAATCCATGTTAGAATACCAAACCAGATATAGAAAACTTACTCAATTTTTTTTACTGGTTTAACAAGTATGTTAACCTGCAGTCGTTTTGCAAATTGCAAAGTAAATCCAGTGATCTAAAAGGAGAGAAGAATTAAATAAAATTACTCATCCACTTTTATATATTGACTATCTGGAATATATAATTAGATTTCTTATCATAGAGCTTATAAAGCTCTTTACATATATCATCTCATTTAATTTTCACAATCATAAACATATTTTACAGGTGAACAAACTGAGGCTTACTGATCTGCCCAGGATTGCATTATCAGTAAGTGTCTGATTTGGATTTATGCTATAGTTTTCAGATTCAGTGCTCTATCAATTCAATCCAGCATGCATGTGTGTGTGTGTGTGTGTGTATACATATATACATAAATGTGTGTCTGTGTGTGTTTATATTTATACATATTTGCATATGCATATGCACACATGTTCTCTATATATCTAGAGAAGCGAATATATATATGTATATATATGCATATATATATGCATTTATTCACAAATCTTTTGTCTTGATTATAACAATCAGGCTATATTGTAAAATTATTTTGTCTTTTATATATTGGATCTTAAACTTATCTTTATCATCTGATCATTAAAATAACAAAATAATATAATAATTCTTACATATCTGTAAAAGATAAATTGATGACTTAGAAATCAAGGTAATAAGGAAATCTTGTGATTTGTATTATTGAAGAATATGCTTATGTTAATGAAATGATGGATTCTTTAAATCTTGAGGGAAATATTAATTTCTGATTTCAACCAAAAGAACTACCTTGTAAAAGTCTACTTACTCTTTCTACTTACAAATTAAAATGGTATTATCTTGATATTGTATAATCATTATTTGGATCATAAAGGCAGAAAACTACAAATGACTTAAGATTTTACAGATAAAAAATAGTTTTGGGGGAATTAATGACTTGCCCTAGGACATACAAGTCATAAGCATTAATTGCAGAACTGGAATCCAGATCCCCCAACTTCATTGTGGTAGGTGGAAAATATTTACTTTATCATTAATAATTACAATGGTCTATATTTTACAGTGGTAAACAAGGTATAAATAATGGAGAGAGAACTCATCTTGGTACCAGCAAAAACTAATTTTAGCATATTCTAATTGTGAATACCAATGAAATTACAAATCCATTTGCTATCCCAAACCTTTATAAAATTTTGCTAAAATATATTACAGCTATGGTGTCCTTTGATTCTCAAAATAATGTTATAAATAGCACAAGCATTGGAGTTTCCATCTTACTGATAAAGTACTGCTCTTCTCAAAAATCCTAGTTAATTAAATATAGCCTGACTTAAAGTCCTTTATCCTTTCTGTTATAGCATGGTGATTTTCAAAAGGGGAACATAAGGATAGCTTTATGAATTTAGAATGGGAGTGGAGGGCAAGACATGAAATGAATTATGGATAAGAGGAAAATATATGCTTCTTGGGTACAAGTAGGTTTAAAATTCTGACCATAGGATTATTATACTTTTAAAATTTTCTTACAGGTTCAACATCCAGATATGTTCTATGCTCCTCTTCATTTGGATTTAACCCTTCTATAGGTTCTGGGATATCAGGGCTTGCATGTAGAAAGTGAGGAAGTGAAATGTACACTGGCTTTTCTGGAAGAAAAGGAAATTTGAAATGGTCATTGATAAAATCATTTCCTTTTCAAAATCCATAAAAGCTGCAACAAAATAAATAGTTGAAAAGGAAAAGATTCCAAGGCTAAACCAACAGAAAAAAGTAAAGCATAAATTTCTTATGCCAATATATGAAGATAGAGTTCAGAATTATGCTGCTGGGAATAAATATTACTAGAAGGATAGAATACTGGCCTCTGAACCAGGACACTTTCAATTCAAGTTCTACTTCTCTTTACTAGAGAACAGATGAGCCTGGGCAAGTTCCTTAACCCCTTGGTACCTGAGGGGTATTATCTAAGGCAGAAGGCTGCAGAGTTTGTGCTAATTTGTAATTCTCTACATGGATGAATTCACAGCTCCAGGAAAATAAAATAGTTTAGAGAGTTATAGATAAGTTGTGCATACTTCAATGGATCCATTATCTTGTTTTTTTAGATACTCTTTTCCAAGGCCTTTTGGAGAATTCAATAATCAATCTATGTCATTTCATCCTTTGTGATTTTTTCCCCATGATTTCCCAGGAAAATGTGTTAGACAGTACCTGGAGAAACTGAAAGTGTTGCCCAACTTACTAATGCTACCCACTTTTCTCCTATTTAGTTTTGGGCTCATTTTATTATCCATTTATAACAATTTGTTTTCTGGATAAATTCACTAATGTCCTAATTCAAGGGAATGACTATCCAATCACACACATTAGTCTAGAAAAATTGTGTTAATCATTCATTTTCTCTTTCTTTTGTTTATTGTTAGGCAAATATCCTCTGAGTAATATTGACTCTCAAAAGCATTTTAAGAATTGATATAATCATTGTAATACTGTCCAACTCTTTGTTTTTTTTTTCTGGCAAGAGTAAATATTTGTGGTAAGAATGCTTATACTACTTTGACACTTTGCTTGACATGGCATTATCAAAGAAGTTATTTCAATAGCTACAGGTGTGAAAGAATTTTGTATCTAGATGAAACATTCTTAGAAGAGAGAGCCTTGAAAACCTTTGCTTGTCAAATGATTAAAAAGACCAGAAAATAATTCATCTAAATAGTATGTTAAGGTCTGTGGAGTACTTTACAAGTATTATCTTATTATCCTTATGGAAAACAAAAAAAAATCTATTTTACAGATTATTTGAGGCAGAAAAAAGTTTAAATGACTACTTATAGTCATATATTAAGAAAGGGTTTAAGGGCATATTTGAACTCAGGTCTTCTAACTCTTGGTCCAGTGTTGTATCCACTATGAAAACTAACTGCCTCAAAATAATTTTGCTATGTTTGACTCTTCATGACCCCATTTGGGTTTTCCTGGCAGACACTGAAGCAATTTGCTATTTCTGTCTCCTGTTTATTTTACAATTGAGGAAACTGAGATAATCAGAGTTAAATGATTTGTCCAGGGTCACACAGGTAATATGTGTCTGAGGCTAAATTGAACTCAGAAAGATGCCTCATTTAGCTATTCCTTAATATCAATAACAAAATGAAATGTATTCTCAACCTTTTCAGTCCAACTTTAGACCCTCATGATGTGGTCAGCTATGGGAAATCCTTTCTTTTTTCCTTCTTATTTTAAATCAGAGGTATCTATATGCATTTATAGTATTATTATTATTCTCATGATGATTTTATTGAAGTACGTAAGTAAGAAAATCAGTCACTGATATTGCTATCATCTCAATTCCAAGTTACTTTATTAAGTCACTAGGCATTTTCCTTTTTTATAAGCATTTTGAAAATAGATTTTTCAATGTTCTAAATTATTTCATTTTTCTAACTATTCTTCCTATCTTTATTTTTTAAATGATTTGGCTTCTTTCTCATTTAGCATACTAGGGAATGAAATCTCAAATTCCAAGTAAGATAAATTCCACTACTCTCAAGAATGACGTTGCCACTACTTCTATTAGATGACATATGTAGCTGCAGTTTAATTTCAAACTGTGAAAAGACAAAGGAAAAAAAATTATGTTTCAAAATGAACTGCTTGGAAAATTTTAGGAAATAACTTGCTCAGAACTAGAAATCCTTGATCTTTCATTTCCTAGATCAATTTCTCCCCCCATCCCCATTGGGCCCTCCCTGTATGCTTTAACTTTATGCCCCCTCCCTATTACTGGAAATGGAAGAAAAATATGTGTATGTAATTACATTTATATATATTTATATGTATATGTATATAAATGCACATTTTAATCGTACAGACATATATATATATGTGTGTGTATACACACACATACACATATATATGGATATATTTATAAGAGCCTGTATAAAATACATAACAAAGTGGGAAAAATCCACAAGCAGTTTCAGAGCTTAATGTGATTAAAAAGCTTATTAGAGAAATACTTTGGAGATAAATTTGACAAATGATATGATTAAATATCAGAGAGACAAGATAATCAGTAAAATCTAGAATCAAATCCGATCTCTGCCTCATATTTTCTATATAACCACAGGAAATTACTTAATCTCAGTATTACAGGCAACTCTCTAAAGCTAAAAGTTATTGATTAATTTCTGATGTATATCACTGGAGAGAACTTTCACATAAGAACTTATAAACCTTAATGAAACCAAAAGTTCAGAAGAAAAAAATAATAAGCCTAAATGATCCATGAAGTTTTCAATTAGGGAATGAACAGGGTAGGAGAGACAAGAGAAAAGAATATTGAAATTCAGGAAGCACAAAATATTATTTACAGCATTACTTTCATTTTACTCTCATCCTAAAAGAGATACTAGGTAAACAGATAACCATTTACCCAAAAGAAACTGTTCATTTTCATAGTTCATGATAATCTAATTTAAAATGTGGAGCCTTGCCTTTAAATGAATATTTTAATTACTGTTCTCTATAATTTTTATAACTTTATCCCATTAAATTTAAGATATTCTGAGAATAAGAAAATATGGATAAGTAGTGCTATTGATTAATGACAATAATAATTCACTCACTGCCTTTGCAGCTGCTAATATCTAGAACTCCAGCTGATGTGCAATTCTTCGAGATAACTCTTTCAGTGCAAAAGCAATCATTATCTGGATTTACCACAGGAGATGCAAATGCCTTAGATGGAAGGACAAATCGGTAGACTGGAATTCCTTTCAGATCGACCTCATGTTCAAATTCAGCATAGATTGATCTAAAAATAGAAAACATGTTGCTTTCTTATAAATACCCCAGAAACTCACATTATAGTCGTTTTCACATTTCTTCACAACCTTGCCCTTGGCCAGGGTAATAAAATACTCTTGTGAAATTTTTAAACTTTGCCTTACCCAATGATGATAAAATGTGATTATGAAATGTTTCAGCTTTACTAAGACCTAGAACCTTAAAGTGAACTCTTTTTTTCTTCTACTTGTCAAATAAGAGAGGTCATTTCAAAATTCTGATTTAGAATTCTAATAGGAATTATTATACTTTAATGCTATATAATAGCAAATATTATTTTAATGTATTTATTCAAATCAAAGATGTTTGGGGACAAGAGCCTGTTTAAAAACAACAACAAAACAAACCTGAATTGTAATGTGAACAAAGAGATTAGCATAGCTTCTTGTAATTTATGGAAAAACTCTGAAGTTACTTAGAAAGCATTTTTTTTTTTTGCTGGACAGTAGTGTTGGATTTGAAAAAAGGAAATAATAACAAATAATTGTAGATTAAGGAAAGAGAAATGCCATTTTCTTTTAAACTATCAACAGATAATAACACTTCTACTTCAAGGTAATGCACACTGAACATCCTCAACACTCTTCTTCTATACTTCAGAATTGGTTTTAACACATTTCATTCAGGGAAAAATGTGTCTTCTCTTCATAAATGTTAATACCTGATTCTTGATAAATGATTTCATCTCTTTCTGTAGGAATGGGCTCCAACAATTCTATCCTCTCCTGACTATTCAATTTCTTCATATTCATTGTCTTTTTCTCTTCCATTTACAAATATGTTTATTTTCCATTATCCAAAAAAGACCTTTCTTTTATTTTTCTCTTTCATGGGCCATATTTATTGGAAAATTTATTTCCATATTCAGTCTTTTTACATCCTCACCATTTACACAATCCACAGTCTCTTAATATCTTGCTTCTAATCCTATCACACAAATGAAATTGTGCTGCCAAAGGTCAATAACCTCATGTTAGACTTTGTGAATGCCCATCCTCCTCTATTTTCCAGAGGTATTTTGATCCTGCTGAACAAGCCCTCCTTGTTACTAAGTTCCTATCTTGTTTCCATGGTGCTGCATGATCCCAACTTTCCATCTGCCTCATTACTACTTCATTGTTTCATCTACTGGTCTTGCTTTCCTCTTCTTAATTCCCAACATATAGATCTGCCTTAAGGCTTTTTTTTTGCTTCTTCCTTTCTCCCTACTGCTACCTCTTTTTTATTTCTCATTTCAGGATTACATCAACTCTTCAAATATAAATTTTAATCAGATGATTTCCAAATCATCCTCTTTCTCTACAGCATGATTTCTAACTATCCACAGACCACATCTCTCTAGATCCACACCCAGAAAACCAAATTTAATATGATATCTTTTTCAAATTTGTCTTTTTCTTTCTGTTTTAAATGCTATTACTACAACAGAGATACTTCTTATTTCAATCCTGGGCTAGACTTTTAATCTATCTCTGCTTCCAATATCATCTACTCCCAATATATATATATATATATATATATATATATATATATATATATATATATATATATATATTATACACTACTTCCAGATTGATCTTCTGATTCAAACAGCACTCCACAGTATAAAAAACTTTAATGGTATCATAATAACCAACAGTTTCGATTAATCTTCCAAGCTTAACATTTAAAGTCTTCAGTGGTCTGCCTCCAGATTAATTTCTGGTCTTATCTTATACAACATCATTTGATTCATTAACCAGCTGTTATGATGCTATACTTGGCCAGACCTTAAGTATCCTGAGTCTTCCTGCTTTGCTAAGTATTTTTCCAATACTTAGAATGTTATTCCATTTCTCACCCCCTAAAATATTTACCTAATGAAATCATGTATATATTATTATACTATTGATTGTTAGCAGTTCCTCACAACTGCCATTATCTCCCTTATCACCTCCCAACACCTTTTATAATCCCTAGTTTCTTCAAGGCTAAAGTCACATATCTCCTTCTACCTGAAGCCTCTCAATAGCTCTTCCATTTGTCCATTTAAATTATCTTGAATCAGGGCAGCTAGGTGGTGCAGTGGATAGAGCATGGCTCTGGAGTCAGGAGGACCTGAGTTCAAATTCGACCTTAGACACTTATTATTTGCCTAGCTGTGTGACCTTGGGCAAGTCACTTAATCCCATTGCCTTAAATTTAAAAAAAAAAGCTAGTAATAAATTAGCTTGAATCCATTTTGTATACAATTTGAATATACAAACATGTAAATGTGTTTTCCATCATTGACGAGAATTGTTTCCTCTATCTTTTTATTTATTTTTTTTGGCAAGGCAAACAGGGTTAAGTGGCTTGCCCAAGGCCTCACAGCTAGGTAATTATTAAGGTCTGAGGCCAGATTTGAACTCAGGTACTACTGACTACAGGGTCGGTGCTCTATCCACTGCGCCACCTAGCCAACCCTTTATCTTTTTATTTTTTAAGAGATGGATTGTTGGGTATCTGGTTCGAGAAGGGGAAGGGGAGATGGTTATTTATTTGAAAATTATGGTGACATAAAAACAGAAGTTTAAAAAGCATATAAATCCACTATATCCCTCAAGATCTAACTTCCACATTCCCTCTTCCATGAAGATTTCCTAATTCTCTAAGCCAAAGAACAATTTCAGCTCATATGTCTAATAATCCTTTCTATCTCTCTTTGTTCTTATTTGCATTATAGTCATATATATGTTTTACTTCATCTTCTACATTATAAGATCTTTGGGGGCATGGATGTCTGTGATTTCTACATAACAGATGCTTTATAAATGTTGGCCATGTCTAGATAGAAAAAACAGAGGTGAAAAGGACATTCTAAGGTTCATAAAACTGAAAATGCATTGATCAAAGGGAAGGATGGAAAAACACAGCAACTTTATTTCATGTGATTCAAGAATTGAACTGTCAGTTCCTTAGAGAGTAGATACATACCTCTGAATCCTCTATTTCTATCTTTTTTTTTCAATAAAGTCTTGTGAAATCTCTCAAATTATGTGTAATTAAATTAAAATTTATGGATTTTATAAGTAGTCATTCTAGGAGATAAAAAATAAGACAGGGTCCCTGACATCAAGCTACTTATAGCAATCTAGTAGAAAAATTTAAGTATAATATATTTCTTTAAATATGATTCATTAATATGGTATCTTTAGTCTTATACTACTCAATTGGGGAAAAATTCTATGTAATTTTGAAATGAAATTTAAAGCAACACTCTCATTCTTACCTGCAAATATCAGAGGAAAAGAACCTCAAAATCCTGGTCTTCTCCACAAAAGGAGGAAATGAGGCTGCATCTGTTTTTTAAAACAATATCAAGATTAAGTGGGAAACTAATCAGATTTTTCAGGGTGGAGTATTATATGCAGGCTAGAAAAAATATTTTCAAAGACAAAAACTAAATTCATATGTTTTTCATGGGTTAATCAAAATTTTTCTTCTATTAAAATAAAATGAATTTTTAAAACATGGAAAATCTTAATTTTGTCTTATACAAAGTGAAAAGTGGCTAATTTGTGGTTGTTTAAAAAAAAGAAAAAACTGAAAATTTGATTTACAGCTATTGACTCATTGAACAAGCCTTATTTTGGTTGCCTGAGATTTCCCATAGAAACACTACATATTTTTATTAATATTTTCTTTGCCCTAAAAACTATTTTATAATTGTTGAAAATAGGTATTAATTTCTCATTGATGCAAATCTCTGGTGTAAGAATTGGGGAAATTTAACTAGTAAAAATCAAAACAAAACAGGGTAATCTATTTGTTCATTCTCCCAGTAGTAACTTAGAAAATTATTGACTGCCTACCATATCCAAGGTACTGCTGGTAAAATGCATACATCTACATATATACATACATACATATGAATTCATTTAAAACTATGCACAACGTAAGAGAAACAAGTCACTTTTGACCCAAGAAATCAATTTTCCATTTACTATAATGCTATCACTAAGATTGGACATCATTTAATGGCTATAATTAAAGAAATACACTATCATTGATCATTAGTCCTGACCTTTCCTGTCTATCACCATTCTCCATTTTTATTCCAGTGATAAGGTTTGGAAAATGTTAAAGGAAATGATTCTTTGGAACATTTGGGAACAATTAGAAATGCTTTGCGATTTGTACTTAATCTAGACACTTCAGGGAATAGATACAGCAGCCTTCTCAATAACTATGCCTAATTAGTAAAGACAAATTTCAGAGTTGTGATGCAGATAGAATTGCAAACTAAAGAAATAACATTAATACATATTTCTACTAGTTGCTACAAAAGGTCTTATCAATCTGATCATTTGACATTACTATTAGATTATTTTAAACTCTTTAAAATACTCATATGAAGTAAGGGAAAGTGTCTCCCCTGCAAGAATGATGTGAAAACTTGTTTTCCTAGGTTTGAGTCTCCTAAGTGTTGTTACTAAGAAAACATCCCCCCCCCCCCCAGGGACATAGTCCTAGTCCTCTGTTTGGTACCGTTTATATTTGCATCTTTCTTAAATTATCTTTAGATTTTGTCTAAAATATTTTTTACAAAGAGTGATAATTATGAATTATCCTACACACCTTTCCTAACACCTTTGTCAGCTCACTCTTAATTAAGTCTGCCTCACAGTACCTCTCAACTACAACAAAATATGTCTTGTTTTATTTTATTTTGCTATTAATGGAAAAAAAAAACATCTCATCAAAGATAATGTAGGTTTTCTTTCTCTTTTTTATTTGCAGAAATAGAATTTTTAAAAAAGGCTCTTGGTTGGTCATAGTGGGTCACTACAAATTTAATTTACCATAACAACTTGAACCCAAACTTAGAATATTTATTGGTATTTATTACAATAGCATGCCTAATGATTGACAAACAAGGCTAGACCGATATTTTCATTCATTCATTCATTAGGAACCTGGGAATAGGTGAGATAAAGAAAATTTGCAAAAGACACAAGAATTATTTTTCAAAAAACCACTGAAAACCAGAAATTGATTTTATTATTATTTTCTACAAAACAGAGTAAACATAATACTTGGAAGAATAATATCATACAAAGATCAGTACTTCCTTGTTCTTATAATTTCCAAAGTAAATAAAGAGATAGGGACTATGCCTGTGATTTTGTTATAAGGAACACCTTAAAAAAGCATGTTGGACCTTCCCTGAAGTTTCTAAGTTAGAAAGTTTTCTAAAGCATCAAGAAATAATATGTTCTGTAACTTGAACTTGCATCTTTCTGACTCCACCTAGTATGCTGCCTTTATGCTACCTCTATTTACAAATTTGACTAAGTTCATTTTCTTTCCTTACTTTTGTAACTTGACCACAGGATTATAGGGTGAGATCTAAAACAACAACCAAAAAAAAGTTCAAAGACCCATCTGGTACAAACCTCTCATTTGAAAGAAGTAAATACTGAAGTTCAGGGAAGGAAATTTAATTGACTTCTTCAGTCACATGAGAACTAAGCATCAGAGGTAGAATCCGAACCCAGGATTATTTACTCCAGAGTTAATATTCATCACACCAACCCCCAATGACTACTCCATCAAAGACAAATCTTGCATGTTGATTTCCTTAACAAAAATGTCCATTAACTTCCCTAGAAGTGAAAATTCTGCTGTAGCTCTTTTTACCTTATACAATTTTGTTATCTCCCCTTTTCAACTCAAACCTTCTATTAGTAGCTTTCTGGCTCCCCCGTTGACACAACAATAGTTTAGAATGCCCAATTTTAATGGATCTTTTACAAGATTAGGTAATTACAATTTGGAAAATATATTTTTCTCCACAATTTTAGTCATCCCCTCACCCTTATTTCTGGTCATTTAAATTAAATGTGTCCTATTTTACTATTTCATTTATTCTTCCTTTAGTTTCAAAGCACAGATGGAAACATATTTACCTTTGAATGACTATTCTGATTTTTACTCTTTCAAGGTCTACACTATTATCTCTATATTTTTGTAAGATTATATGAAGACAAATTAATCTCCTATTCTAATACTTCTACTTTATATATTGTCTTTGTTAAGAAAATTCTTTTAAGTAAAAAAAAAAATGGAAAGGACTCAGGTAAATCTGTGTATTGATCAGATTTGCAGTTTTGTATGCCATGAATATTCATCCTTACCTGTGCCATTGATCATGTCACAGTAACCCGGCCAGAAAGAGAGATTCCTAGAACAGAAGATATTCCAATGAGCTGATAGAGTTACCTCGTAACTCTTTTGTAAAACTATTTTAGATATTGTGGGGAGAGCTGTAAATGGCAGACTAAAAAAAATCTAACTTCTTAGGGCATCTAATACACAGAATAGGCAGGGAGAGCTATGAAATGATTGTTACTTGCATTTTCAAATATAGTTGGAAAATATGCATAAAGGATATGAAAATGAACTAAAACTGCTATGGGTCAAATAAAAAAGCCTTAGAAAAGGTAAACTTTTCATAGTAAAGCTACAAAGTACACAATTTCTACTATTATTTTTTTTAATGTTTAACCTCTGTTCTAACTGGAATATTTGGAAGGTAATATAGTAAATCAATTTGTGCCTATATAAAACAAAAGTACATGCACATACAGACAGACACACAAACACGAACATATGTGGGGCAATGAGTTTGTGACTTGCCCAAGGCAATACAGTTAATATCAAGTGACTAAGGGCACATTTGAACTCAGGTCCTCCTGATTTCAGGACTGGTGCTCTATCATCTAAGTTACCTAGCTGCCCCCGGATGCTTTAATTAAACACATATGCAGCACTTTGTGTATTATATGTCTACTTTTATTGTTTTCAGTCAGACCTGCTACCTCCACTGGTAGTGAAAACTCCTAGTGAGGAAATTCCCTCTACCAATGAAGTTAAGATATCATTTCTGACTTTAAAGTCTTAGAGAATGAAGATACTAAAAAATTAGTGAGTTATGACTTGAAATTATGCCAGCTTTCTACCATACCATATTAACTTTCCCCCTAAATTTTATAGTTCTATTTCTTTTTCTAGCTTATTTGAATCTTCCTAACAATGCTTGTAAGAGCATAACATCAAAGATCTACAGAGGCAAAATAAAGAGAGGAAGAATATGAGGTTTTTAAAGGGATTCTCAGAAGCAGTATTTCACTTAAGAAAACATGTTTTTCTTTTAATTCATTCAATCATTTATACACATTCAAGTTGACTTTGGTGTTAATATTCTAGTTTTTGTGGTACCATCAACAAAGTTCAAACCATTTTATTGACTTTTTATATGTAAAATTAAATTAGTTGTTCTTTCCAGTTTGTCATTTTTAGCTGACTGTTGTGGTTAAAACATTTTAAAAAGGTTCAATCCAAGAATCAGACTTGTACTTAGAAAAATGATTATCTTTAAAAAAGTTCCAACTTGAACCACCCCTCAAAGTGTTATAGATACCCACAAGTAAAATAACATGGTCTCAATGAAAAGTCACATACTTTTTATCTTTATAAGTGTCAATTATGGCCACTTTGCTTATGTCATCTTTTCCATTGAAAACTTTGTAAACTCCATCTGCTGTATTGTTGTACTATAAAAAAGAGAGAAATTTGTTTCTGCAAGAAGTCACTTTTTAAAGTTGTACAATGCTAGGAAATTATTTTAATGAAAATGTTGACTTTTTGTTTTATAGATAAATTAAGGCAACTAAAACTCTTCAAGAGATTCAAGATATTTTGGCTATTAACTTTAAACATAGCATTCTAAACAATTTGAAAAAACAAGATCTGAAAATTAAATAGTAGTGTTTAATTTGAAAAAGAAACTGTTGACTAATATAATAAAAAAGGAGGAAATAAAGAACTATGAAAGAGACAGGCAACTGAAAATTGATTGGAAACAGATTTGCTTTAACAACTGAAATGAAATTATACAGGAAATAGATCAAATTATTATCAAGATGGTTTCCAATATATGAAAATGACTATATTGGATGCTAAAGCAAAAGGGTCAATTGCATTTCTTGTTCACTTGACATCATTTACATAGCTGTAATAATTTTCCAATGCTTTTGGCTGCTTCCATTATTTCAACAATGCATTTTTGGAGATCTTAAAATAATTAAGGTACTATTTCTCTTTATAATATAAAATTAATAATAATAATGAATTAAATTAATATCAATTTTCTTTACCCATCCATGTATCATTTGAACTTGGAATATTCGTTACTTACAGGATAGAATGCACCAACTGTGGTATCAATAGGATAGGGAACCAAACTTAGGAAAGGATCCGTATATCCCCACAATAGTTCTTTCAAGGTTCTGACTTGAAACATCGAAGATTTTGACTTCTTGATAAATGAGTTTAATACCATCTGGACAAAGGCATTTGGATACAGAATGGGTGCAGCCTGAAAAAAATCACATAAAAGTAACTTACATTATGTTTTTTAATTTGTATGAGCTCATTTAAAATCTATCATGTGGAAGAGAAAACTTGTAAAATTGTGCAATATCAAGTCAAGATTTTTAAAAATTGTTTTATATTAGAATCATTTAAGCAACAAACTGGCTTTAATGGAGTCCTAGGGGATTTGGAAATAAATTGCATAATTACTCACCATTCCATCACCCCTACCCACCCCCTTTCCCATCCTGAGACACATACTGCAACAGCAAGATTGAGTACAGTAAAGCTGTCATCCTCTGACCCCACTGACAGTCTACGTTCAAAGATAGCTCCATTGGGCTGCATGAAAGAAACCGTGTTGTCTGTATTCTGAGTTACATTTTCCTTGGCTAGATAGCGAACCCTGAAAAACAAAAATGAGAATCTAGAACATTGCTTTATAAGAGGAAATTTTAACAAAACTATGATATAATCTTCCAAAATTATAAATAATCATTAATTTTACATAGAGAATAACACCAAGCATTAATAAAAACTGTTTTCATTTGAATGTATAATTGAGTGAAAGACTGGACTTTATTGAAGATTAGCTCCATATTTAAATGAATTTTTTAAGATATATTGAGACTCAAGAAAGGTGACATATAGAGTGGACATTTAATTCATTTAATTTTGTAGATTTATTCAGTCTCTGATTTGATTTCTTAGTTAACCCTAATGAAACAATTTAAAACTCATAAAGTTTTTTTATAATATAAACAGTCACAGTTCACCACCTAGTCAATGGTTAACTTATTAATTATCAAACTTCTTTCACAGATAATTGATTGCCTAAGAAAGACGAGCATGTGGCATGTGTCTGTATATAGATATGTAGAAACTGGATGCTTTTATTTGAAAGTTTATATACATCCAGGGTCATGAGAAGCACAAAAAAGACTTTAAAAATTCATATCTGAAAATAACTGAGAAATAAAAGAGAGTTTGGTCCATAGTTCAAAGGTATAACTATGTACAAAGTGACTCTTCTTTGCATACTTTTTAAGAAGATAGGAATGAAGTTGATTTTTACCAAATATTTTAAATATATCTACAGCTCAACTAGTTCCTTTAATGATGGAGGCTGAAGGGGGATGGTTAGAAGGAAAAATGTTATAACCTGGTTGTTGAGATAGGAGGAGAGACATTAGAGATTAAGAGAAATTTTCATATAGTGAGTTCAATTTCATGGAGTGGAACTTAAAGTTCACTTTTTTCACATATAAACTATAACCTGAAATACTATTATAAGAATAGAGATATTTATAAAAATGAAAAAAGTTTTACTATAAGACAAAATATTTTAAGATTGATCATAAAACACAAAATAAATTGACATATCAGCTATATCACAAAACCTACTTTATTAAGAAAGTGATTATTCTAGAGCTATTATGGTTTTATGCTTATGGAGGCAATAATATTCTATATTCATTACATTTAGGAAAAGATAGAACTTTGAAATGTGAATTAATAGAGATGCTATATTTACAATCTCTTTATTAGTATTTTTATAAATTATTGAAAAGTAGATCACACTGAGTCCTTGCTTCATTCCAGGAAGTTACTTAGATTTTTGAGAATTATATTCATGCAACTGTTATCAAATAGTATTATAAATGTCTATGAACATTACAACAGCCATGATCAATTCTTTGCATACATTTTTAAAAGAAACCTTCTATTACAGAAATTATTTTATACCTATAGGTCATTTACAGTTTTTGCAATTACAAAATGTAACCAACAGATGGCACTCTTTAAAAGAAAATGCAGGATTGAGAAATGCCTGTTCCAACCTCCAGTTTCTGGAAAACATTTTTAATTGGACTTTATATCTGAGTTTGAAGCCTAATATGTATTTATTCATCAAAGTGAGTGTTCAAAATGGAATGGTAAGAATTGTCCAACTACAAAAAAATGTTTTATTTATTTATTTATTTTCTGTTTCAAAGTTAGAATGCCTTAAAGAAGATTTGATTTGGATATAAGAATTTCTTGACAACTAAGCTTTGAAATAGATTTTAGAGAACCTTCAGAAGTTTATAAAATTGGAATTTTCTGGGTCTAGGGTCTAGGTGCAATGCTAACTTGAAAGGCCAGGATATGAATAAAAATGACATCTTCTCTTAAGGAAGACCTGCTTCCAGTGATAGAAAGTTCTATCTATATCAGTCAGGTCTGGGGAAATAGGAAAATGTGGTGGCTTTCTTTCTGTTTAATTTCATTCATTCATCCATTTGTTTATTTATTATTTATTTAGATTAGGAGAATCAAGAAGAAGAAATAGTTGTTACTTTTGCCAGCTTATTAAGAACAAGTATTCACTAACTAAACAGGTCTCCTTTGCCTTTTTTTTTTTAATGGGAGGTGATTTTAGAGAGAAGGATGAGGAAAAAAGGAAGTAGAAGAAATGAAGGAAGAAGAAGAAAAGGAGGAATAAAATGATGAGGAAAAAGAGGAGTGAAAGGAGAAAAAGGAAGAAGAAAAGGAAGTTAAAAAGGAAACAGAAAGGAAGAAAAGAAAGAAAAGCATGTGGCATCAGATAATGGGAAAAGAGGGTGTAACAAAAATTTATACTTTTTAAAAAGATATATTTATATTTTATATGTACAGTTAAGTATTTACTAAGAGTAAACGACTATGATAAGTACTAAGGATGAGAAATAAAGGAAAGAATAAAAACATAACTCCTTTAAAGGAACTACTTTATATTGAATACTGTCTTTGATTCCAGAAAATGCTGCTTACAGTTAAATAAAAATAATATAAGGAAAAGTAGAATTTGAATGTGAATATTGACTGAGGGCAAATAGGTTGCTCAACTAACAAAAAATTATGAAAGAAACCTTATAAGTAGTTTAGACAGGTATGTAAGGGGGGGAAATCATGGAATAGATTTAGAGATAGCAAGGACCTTTCAGGTCTTCCAACTGCCTCAACCTGTAGATGAGGAAGTGGGTTTGCAGGGATGATTTTCACCAAAGATCATACTTGTAGCACACAACAGAGCTTCTATTTCAAACCACACCCTTTAATTACACATTTGAAACTGGGCCCTCCCAGATAAGGTGGCAGAATTTAGTATGAAAATCAGAAGTTTTACATTCTTAAATGCTGTCTTTTATTTTTAAATTTGTAGGCTCTTATCATCCCTTTGTATATTTTCAAACTTAGACAATGTATGCATAGCGCAATTTTATTTAATATAAAGATTAAGTTCAATCAGTGAAATAGGAAGTAGCAAATTATATTGAATAGAAGAGTTGAACTAGAAATTAGGAAGTTAAAATGATCATTGCTACCCTGCCATATGCTTCTTGTATTCCTTGCTTAAATTGTTTATTTTCTCTGAGTCTGCTTCCTATTCTGTAAAATGCCTGCTTTTAGATTATATGATCTCTAAGATATATTTCTAGATGAGATATTCTATTTATCTATTCAGATGTATATAAAAATACATTCCAGAGGTCCTCTTACTGGAGAAAACAGGCAAAAAATAATGAAGGCCTTGATTTTTAAGCTCTAAAACCAGAAATTTATGTAAAAAACTTTTTTGACTAAGTTTCAAATCCTAAAGAAAAGCTTTATTTCTTTGATTGGACACCATATAAACTTCTGCAACAACTTTGAGAGTTAAGTTTTTATTGTTTCTTTACTGTTTTTCTTATCCCTGCTACTTAGCATAGTCCATATAGCACATATATCCAACCATTAAGCTAATGTGAAAATTTGAACAACTCTAAAACATGATAAAACAAATTTCTTGATAATAAATATATAAAATGTATAAAATTTATTTTGTCATGGAATGAATTTGTATTTAATCAGTGTTAAATTGGTTGGTGGGATTTTAGAATATAGATGATATTTCCTTCTGCTATTGATTAAATTACTAGGGAAGTCACCAGACCTGTCTCTTTTGTGTATTTATTTCTCTCATCCCAAGAAAAATTGAGTATTCATTTCGCAAAATAGGGAAAGGATTCATAAATACGTCTTAAGCAAGATGATTGCATTGGTAATGATAAGACAGCATTTGTCATTCAGGAAACATTGTCGTTTATTTGATTGAATTTTCACATACCTGTATGTATAAGGGCCTCTTTGCTTAACTTTAATGTTGCTACTATTAACCATCACCTCCTCTGGATTTTGCACATCAAATATCCAAAACTGTCTGTAAACATCTGTGCCTGTTTTAACCCAATTTTTATAAGCAATTGTACCTTCTTCAAGGACACATTCCTATGGAAAGAAAAAAAAACAGTAAATTTGGATCAGTTGGCAGGAAAAAATGCTGATTATAGCAGTGGGAGTTCATAATATTTCATCACCCAAATGGAAACTCAGACCTAGAGTAACCTTGCTACTTATAGAAAAAAAACCATCCTGCAATGTTGCCACATACTTGCAACAGAATTTATTTTAAATTATTGTAGGAACCTTTTCAAGTTAACCTTATGTCAAGAGACAGCAAGTCTGCAGTAGTGTAGACAAGTTTCTGGGATTTAAAGGAAAAGGTTGTCAAGAGTAACATTAACCTTAGAGCAACTTAATTGCAAAATTTAGCAACAAAATGTTGCTAAGCAAATTTTGAATATGATCAGAGAATTTCATAGCAGTGAAAAAAGCTACCTGGTGGCTGGTGGGTAATTCACTTAGATTAATAACAAAGGGAAAAAAGAGCCAAAACAAAAGCAAAATCATAGAAATACTTAAAATATATTTTCTTAAAGAGAACAAGAATACTATTCTAGAAACATGAAATTTTGAATAGGCAACTTAAAAATCTCGAGAAACTCCAGAGTCAATCAATTGTATTGCTATTTGTGATTTCATTGAAAAAGTATACCCAACTGTTAAGGGAACTCCAATGACACAGATTACAATCATTAATAAATGGTTTTTCAGAGTTTTTAGGTTAAAAAAAGTCTCTGAATTTAGCTATGGAAACCTTCTGATAAGAGACATATGGTTCTGGAAGAGATATTGAGACTGATGATTTTTCATAGCCTTTTCCCCAATTACATTCAATTCACTTGAATGCCATAGCAACACCTCCCTGTTCAAGAATGAAGGATGAAAAACAACAACCTCAAACCACCAACTGAAGTCTATCTAGCTAAGGGTTTGAGAGAGCTGACTTTCTATTGGCTTAGTTTTTCAAATCCACAGTCATTTGAAGCAGAATTGAGGGGAGAGTCACAATCTCAGGAAGTTTCTAGCCAAAAGTATCACGCATTACCGTTCCCTTTTCTTTTTTTTCTTTCTTTGGTTTTTGCAAGCCATATGGGGTTAAGTGGCTTGACCAAGGCCACACAACCAGGTAATTATTAAGCGTCTGAGACCGGATTTGAACCCAAGTACTCCTGACTCCAGGGCCAGTGCTTTATCCAATGCGCCACCTAGCCACCCCTACCCTTCCATTTTCAAATTCAAATCTAACATACTTTACCTTTTATTTCTTCTGATCTATGATTCATGATCTCAGGTAAACTTAAATTCTATATTTCCATAGCTTCCAGAGGGTGACTTCAGATAGATGATTACTTGACAAGCACAGTATGGTGTCATTATTATCTTCCTAAATAGCACATTGGAGGAATACTATCTATGCTTGCAAATAGCACCCATAGTCCATCTAACTACATCATTTTTACTATAAAACATGAAAATACCTCCAAATATCAGTGAAACTCTAGTAATAGTTAACTTAATCTCTGTTTTCATGGGGTGAAAAACACATGTATACAATTTTTTAAATAAAATATATTAAATACTTTAAAAATCTGTCATTCTATTCTGGGAAGGGGAAGCTGTGTAATTCCTAAATAAAGAAAATGCATTATAAAGTGAATTTTTTTTCTTAATTAATCTGCCACGGACACAATCATTAGATGAAAGGGGAAAAGTAGTCATTGAGATAGTCAATATTCCAAATGAGGGGCCATAAGAAGAATGCCCACATCAGGAGAGTTTTATCCTAGAATTATATGGAAAAGACAAAGAAAGAGACATCAGAAAAATTCAAATAAAAAAAAACCATGGAAAGATAAGTAGTTTTTAAAACTGGCTTTTTTCTAAGGATGCTAACATCTGAACTTCTACCTTCCTCCACAATATCTACTCTAAAAGTTCATTCACTCTTCAGAGTCCTTTTCTCATTTTCTAATGTGTGAGATGAAGGAATTCTAAGGAGAATTGGCTTCATATTTCAGTTGAAAGTAACTTATAAAAATGCTCTAATTTTGATTATTTTAGAACTGCATTGGTGGTAGCTGCTCAAATGACCAGTTATAATTATATAAAATATATGAGAGAGATGACTAGGAGAAGATGACTAATTATAAGAAAACAAAATCAAAACCTAAGGTCTGGCTACTTATTTGCTATTTTTTACCAGTGCCACTGGGGGGGGGGGGATTTTTTTCTTTCCCTATACAATGAAATGATACTACCATAACCTATTTCAAAAAGGATTTATGAAGAAATAAGTTCTTGTTATTTTCATGGTAAAATAAAATACTTTACAATTTATAAAACACTTGCATTTCAGCCTCACATATCAAAGGGAAAAACAAGTGTTTTCCAATGTAACCATTGTAAAAAATTCTGATAACGATGATGGTGTCGAGAGGGAGGGAGGGAGGGAGGGAGAGAGGGAGGTGGAGAGGGGGGAGAGAGACAGAGAGAGACAGAGAGAGACAGAGAGAGTCAGTCAGAGAGAGACAGACAGGCAGAGAGAGAGACAGAGAGAGAGACAGAGAGAGAGACAGATAGAGAGACAGACAGACAGACAGAGATATACGCACACACATACAGAGGCAGAGAAAGACAGAGAGATAAGAGAGATGTAATGTGAAGGAGAGATGAAGATAAAGATACACAAAGATTTAGAAAGAGCAGCACACAAGTACAGAAAGAGAGGTGAAAGCAGAGAGGGACATGAGAACAGGGTGAGAAAAAGACCAAACTTTACTTAAGTTATTTCATTTGACCTTAACAAAAACAAGGCAAGGTTATGCCATTATCTTCATTTTACAAATGAAGAAACTGAGCCTGATGATGATTAAATAACATGTCTAGAACAGAATACTAATTAATGTCTGATGTAGGATTTGAAACTAGGTCTTTTTGACTACAACTCTAATGTGCTATCCACTATATACATTACCAATTCAAGTGATTTTAGATTGTCTTTTTACGGTGGCATTCAGTAAGCAGAAGAGTTCAAATGTAAACTCCAATCCAGTGACTCTGTTTTATTTATTCATTGTATCACACACTGATTCTACTGTTTTCTCATAGCCTAGAAAATATTCTAAGATTCTACAAAATACTCATTTTTCACAGCTTACTAAAACCACCAAAACAAACATCAAAGAAGAATGGATAGTCTAAATTGAAATCCAGCATCTCACATTTATTAACTGTGTGACCCTAGGAAACGAAGTCCTTAATGGATTGTGGTCTTCTTTAGTGATTCCATACTAATGTCAAACAGGTGACAATTCCATTTCATCATGATAAATAAAAAATATATTTCTACACAATTCCATCTTTCATAGAAATGACTTTTTCTCTCTCATGTAGCATCAAAAAGATAAATGTTTTCTTCTTGTCTTGTCATATATACATATTTTGTCTCTTAGTTTCTTACATTAGGAATTTGTATTCTTGGGGGCAAGGGTCACAAACATCAAATTTTACCAAAAAGGAAGAAGAATGACAATTTCAGAGAGAGAAATAGTCATTGGATAGCTAGTATATTTCATTTGGTGGATAAATGCTCACTTAGAGGCAGATAAATTGTTCCAAACTTGCAGATGAGGAAGACAAAATTTTTGTGCTAATATTTTAGTATTTGTTGTTCTGATTATAGAATGGTGTTTTCTCAAGTAGAATGAGGTTATCTGAATAGATTTCAATACAGGAAATAAACTACATGCTACGCTGGGGAAAAATCAGCAATTATTTATATAATTGTAGTAAGTTGGGGATCCTGGCATAGTCTGCATAAAATGTATTTAGGAGAAAGATCATTCTGTGGTAGAAGGGGTGTCATAACCATTTGAAGAGAAGTGAACTAATTTTAAAATAACTATCTCCTATAGCATAACAAATCTTACTGGACATTTTAGCAAGAATAATTATATTCTTTCCCACCTGTTTACTTAATAATATGTGTGATTTGCTTTTTTTTGTTTTTTTATAAGTTCAAATATTTCTACTAACCATAAGCACCTGCTGATTAGAATTCACTGTTTTTTCTTTAAACTATAGATTCCCAATTAGTTTGAATAATCCAATGAAGGTTCTCTCTTATACAAATATGCATTATATAATTCTGTTGGGTTAGAACCAATTGTCATATCTTAGATATAATTTCAAGTAATGTAAATTCAAATACATGGGATACCTTCAGAAGATTCATTTACTGTCATTTCTGAGAACATAGTTGTATTACCCTTTTCCCACTTTCCAAACCATAGCACAGACTTTTCTGTAAAGTTTATACTTAGAGAATAGTATAATTTGTGGAATTGAGTTGGTAGTATTAACTATCTATGTCAAATATTAAAAGGGGAACATGCATGCCATCTTCCATTTGGCTCTATGTGTCCACACAAAGAGGATTCAATGCCACTTTTAGTACCAGTATAATAACTACCCCATATGTACCTTTCTTGAATTCTATGAATTCAAGTGAAAGGCATTTATACTTGGAAGGGATCTTAGCATCTTGCAGAAAAGGAAATTAGAGCCCACAGAGATTTCTTAACTTGTTTAAGATCATGTGGCCTAGTAAGTAGAAGAGCCAACCTTGGAACCACAATTCTGATTTCTATCCCATCGTTCTTCCTGCTACATTGGAGTTTGCTCAAAGGTCATTTAAGGAAACAATGTATAAGCTAAAACAGGAACTAAAGTCTTCCTGATGATTCTGATGCTTTATGCACTGAAATGTCAGTTTGCAGCTCTTTTCCATGCCAGCATGATGAGATATGAAGTCGCATGTATCTACTAGTTTCTAAATAGATAGGAGACTTAGGTATTTGATAGTGGAATAGAAGAGAAGTTTCATTTCCTCCCCCTTCCCTCTGTCTAAGGTATTTAAAATAAGATAAGCAGCATATTATGTATGCTCTAGTAAATTTTTATGGTTTCTGAATATAAAGGATTATAATTTTTTCCATCAGTTTGAATCATTTAGATCAGAATTTGCCTCTGAACTGTAGTACTCTGACAGATAATATAGCTTATAAGGCAGTTGAATAGCAAAGTGCTGACTAAAGCCTTCAAGAATTTGGGGAGAGAATGAAAGAGAGAGAGTGTCATAGAAAGTTTTACTCTACTGAGTAAGGATAACTTGCAAGTAGATAAATTATATTGTTACCTATCCTCTTCCTGCTTTTCAGAGTTTTACTCATTCAATTCAATTTATTTCTCAAAGTATCAGCAGCCACAATTAATACTATAATTAATATTTTGGTGATTCATAATGCTCATTTATAATTGCAAAGATGGCAATAAATATACTATTAAAATAATATGTTTAAAAAAAGTTTATATTGATATGATGGATTTTTTTTGTACAGAGGGCATATTTTCACATATTTTATCTTATTTGATGTTTACTACCCTGTGAGGTAAGTAATGTTAGGATAATTCCCATTTTAAAGATTAGAAACTAGATTCATCTAAGAATAATATTAAAAACAATAATAGCTAGCATTTATATGTGCTTTCTAAGTGCTAGGTATTCTGTTAAAAGGTATAAAATTATCTCATTTGCTTTTCACAGTTGTTGAGGGCCAGCTTCCATATGAGTGAGGACACAGATGTCCCTGGAACTAAAGTAACCAAGGTTTAGCATGCATTCTTGCTCATTAAGGACTTGGTTGGCTCACCAATGAACCCTGACCCAAACATCTGCAGAGCTAGAGGTGTGTTGGAAAATTTCTGATAAGGAAGTCTACAGACTTCAAGGATAAATATCGCAAATTTAATAGTGAAGCTATGTAGCTGGGTTTCATCTGACTTGTCATGTCTGAGATAAGTTCTGTTATAAAAGTCTGGATATTCAAAAATAAAGTCAAGAGATTGTTTTTACAGAATTAAGTATTGGTGCTTTCATGACATCTAAGTGTTTGTGAGATATCTCTTCAACCTGGCTCTCAAATTAATGTTCAGGCACACACCTGAGTTGTTGTGGGCGATAACTGGTGCCTGAACAGAGGACTACCTGGAGGGGAATAAGTCTTGAAAAGAAAGACATGTTTGGACATGCTAAGAGTCACATTGCATGCTACAAGACAGCAGGTATTGGGAATGAATATATATATATATATATATATATATATATATATATATATATATATATATATTCACCAAGTTTAAAACAGAGAGCATTAATATGGGACAGGTAAGGGTAGAGGACATTATTTGAGAGTGTTAAAGCAGATAGTCAAAGAAAGAGGTTTGTTAATAACAACAAAACAATTGGAAGAATTTATTGAACATATACAAAAATGTTGTCCATGGTTTCCAGGAGTGCTAAATACCAAAAAATGGGAGACTGTGTATGGGAAGAGAGATGAGTAGACATTTTGGACAGGAAGGTCAGGAGGCATTTCCTATAGGACTCTTTTCATTGTGGAATATTTTAAAAATCTGTATGAATCCCTTGGAGATGTTCCCTTGGCTCCGAGTATATAAAAAGTTGATGTAGATATTCAAACTATTCACCAGGAAGATAATAGTAAAAAAAAATAGGAAAAAGAATGGTGGTCTTTACCTCCAACGCCATCTCCTCCTAACTTTATTAACTCACCTTTATAGTCTAAAGAAGAAAATGCTAACAAAGATAAAGGGCATATGAATGTTGTTCAAAAGGCTGCTCAAAAAGCAGGGGATAAAGGGGTGGAGATTCTACTGGACATGAAAGAGTTATTGTTCTCCTTTCCTGTATTTGAGAGACCTGATGCAAAGAATCCAGAGAATGTTTTGAGAGAATATGATTATCTAGATTTTTAAAACATTTATGGAATTAAAATCAGCAACAAGCATATATGACAATATTAGCCCATATGTTATAACTATGATAGAAACATTAGCCAGACAATTATTAGCCCCAGAAGTTTGGACCTTTATGACAAAAAATGCTCTTACACCAAGAGATTAAATAATATGGAAAACTGAATTTTTTGAGAATTGTCCTGGTTAAGCTAAAAGAAATGAAGCAGCAGGGTTAAGAATGACATTTGAAATGTTCACTGGCACTGGTCCATGAGCAGGAGAAAGTACACAAACTGGGTATAGCTTACAAGCATATCAATAAATATCCATTTCTGCAAAACAGACATGGCTGAAATTGCCTGAAAAGGAAGGAGGCAACATTTTATTTACAAAAATAAAACAAAGAGCTAATGAAGATTTTGCATAATTTCTCACTAGATTGCAACAGGCAGTTCAAAGGAGTGTGAGAGATCAGACAGCTAGCTTGCTCATGGATCATTTATCTTGACCTTGAAGTTATCAGAAAGAGGAATTAAGAAAAAGAATTAGCTAAGAGAGAGATAATTGTTTCATGAAGACCTGATAAAATAAAATAAAAAGTTATAGGAACAGAGGAAGTGAGGATTTACAAATTGAGAAAGGTTTGTGTTAAATAAAATGCTATTTGACATTGTGAAAACTTTGAGCAAGTAAATTCCAGAAAGACAAAAGAATCAGGTCCATTCTAAAGTACATAATTTGAATATTACAGAAAATAATGGGACAATTGAGGATTTAAAAATAGAAGACTCCCCTCCTAGGAAAGATTTAGGGCTGCCCCCTTAAAAAGAAATTATTTGGTTTACTCTAAGCTAAAGGGAGCAGGGGATATTCCAATTAGGTTGAGGGATTTTTGAATGACTGTTTGCCTTCTCAAAAGTTATAGTTATAGTTATTTAGAGTAAAAATCAAAAGTGCTACATATTAAAACCCTTGAAATGAAAAATGTATTGTGAAAAATGGAATGTACTCTGGATGGTTCATCTGGTTTCTTGGAGATTTGTCACCGCTGATGGTGTTTATTTTTGTTTTCTGGCCAGAGTGGGTATGATTTATCTGGTACCCTGTTGTCTTTGTATTTGTAGTGTTTAAGTGACCTCTAGCATGAGAGCAAGGTTGGGATTCCCCTAAGTTTGAGGCCCTCTCTGGTTTGAAATGCTCTGACTCTATTTTTGTGTTATGTGTTTGTTTTAAATTACAGGCAGAGGGAAGCTCTCAGCTGTCTCTGCATGGGCAAGACTGCTGTCATGTCTCTGTGTTCTAATTGACTATTATTCTTTCCATTCTCTCTTTTCAAAATTGGATATTTTTCTCAAAAACTCATAATTTGGCATCTACAAAGGAGATTTTCCTGAAAATCATGATGTTTTTGGAAGAGAAGGGGTTTTATTATCTTATCTTATTTTTTTATTGCTTCTTTTCTGGTCTGATTGACTAACAATTTTATTTATTGATTTGGCAAATTATACTTCTAAGGGACCTAGAAGAAATTGAAATCATCCCTAAAATTATTTTTTGACTGATTTTAATTAACATGTCAAAAAAGAGTTTTTAAAATTATAATGTTTTATGGCTCCTCCAGAGGCATAGGAATAAAAAGAACTAATGGATATGTTAAAATAGATAGAGGCAGAATGGCCTTGATAGAGGCTGGGAGTACGCCAAAATCATTGTTAGCACAGATTTCTGAGTTATGTGCTCTTTTTTTTTTAGGTTTTTGCAAGGCAATGGGGTTAAGTTACTTGCTCAAGGTCACACAGCTAGGTACTTATGAAATGTCTGAGACTGGAATTGAACTCAGGTCCTCCTGACTCCAGGGCCAGTGCTCTATCCACTGCACCACCTAGCTGTCCCTGAATTGTATGCTCTTAATCAGGCTTTAGAATTACTAAAAGGGGGGGGGATAATACTTACATAGATTCAAAATATGCTTATATGTTACAGTTCATGTATTAAAAAAAATTTGGGGTGAGGAATGATAAATAGTAAAGGTAAAGAATTAGTGCATACTACCTTGATGTCTCAAAATGTGGGGAATCTCCAATTCCCAGAACATCATTTTGTCAGTGAGGATAGAAAGCTCTTATAATTTAGAGCACTGAGAAGTTAGAGGAGCACTGATACAGATGAGAAGAACTTGCAGACTTTTATATTTTGAAAAGGAAAATAATTTAAGATAATTTTGAATATGAATTTTGGAATTTATAAGATTATTAAGAGAAATACAAAGCAAATCTTGTGATCATAAGGGATTTTTACAAATATCTGGTCTTAAGAATTTTTTTATGCATTGCCAAGTTTTAGGGAGTAAAGGGAATATATATATATATATATATATATATATATATATATATATATATATATAATTGAAATGTGTTATGTATAATTAGTAAACTTTGTATAAGAACAGATTCAGACTTTTTTTTGAAAATTTAAAATTGTTGTACTATAACAATCAATGAATGAATTGAAGTGTAATCCAACACCTTTGTAAAGATTTGTTATAAGGAAATTAGAGAATATCTTGCCAACAGGTTATATCTCTCAAGGTCTTTTTGGCCCAGAGAGTTTGAAAAGAGAGAATGGAAAGAATACTGGCTAATCAGGACACAGAGAGATGACAGCAGGCCTGCTCATGCAGAGACAGCTGAGAGCTTCCCTCTGCCTGTAATTTAAAAACACAAAAACACATAAACATAGTCAGAGCATTTTGAACCAGAGAGGCCCCCAATCTTGCGGGTGTGTCCACCTTGCTCTCACACTAGAGGTCACCTAAACACTACAAAGTTCTTCCACCTTGTGTTTATTAATGGGAATATTTATATGTAAGGTCCAAGTAGCTCACTTAATATCTGTTATTTAAGAAGAAGAAATTATATATGCATCCTGTAACACTGGCATTGGTAAAAGGTTTACATTGGAATTTTGAAATTATCATATATATATATATATATATATATATATATATATATATAACTAAATTCATAGAGAATCTTATATTCTTTTTGAAAATAGGAATATATTTGAAAAAGAGGAAAATAAGCTTATAAAACAGAGATGTGAAAGAAATTTGTGTGTAACAGATATTCAGTTTTAAGGTTAATTTTGAGAGAACTTGTTTTGTCTTTGTTTTAAGAGACTGAGATGTCAGCATGGAAACTTTATGTTTCATGTAGGACAAGAAATTAATGTTCAATTTTAAAGAAGTAAAATGCTAAACTCAGAAGCAGAGTGTTTAAGAGATTGGGAAGTATATCTTAACTGCAATTATTTCCAACAATACTGAATAAATGTGAGGGGATTTGAAAAATGATTGGGAAATTGAAAATTATGTAGCCCATAATTAGGTAACTTACTGATGAACAAGATGTTGAAGAGTTATGTGATCTAGTTTTGTCAATATAAGCTATTTTACCTTTTTTTTGCTTTGTTTTGTTTTGTGTTTTTTTTCAAGGCAATGGGGTTAAGTAGCTTGCCCAAGGTCACACAACTTGGTAATTATTAAGTGACTGAGGCCAGATTTGAGCTCAGGTACTCCTGACTCCAGGGCCAGTGCTCTATCCACTGAAGCACCTAGCTGCCCCCAAGCTATTTTACCTTAATGATATCAAAGCCTGGAATTAATGACTGATTGTTTTGTAGAGGTAATGAGGGAAAATATCTGAAGTTATGAAACTCTGGGTTCCCTGAAATTTTTAAGCAATGTGATGGACCTTATTCTAGACCTGTAGGTCCTAGTATAAATGCAATAATATTGCATAAATGCAATAAAAAGAAATTACAAACTCCTTATACATCAACACAAAAGAATGAATTATATGCTATATTAATGGTATTTAAAAGAACAGACACAACCCCTTAACATTTTTTACAGATAGAAAGTATAATTATCATATGGTCAGACAAATAGAAACAGCCCTTATAGAACATAGCACTGATGAAGATTTATATCAGCTCTTTAAAGAATTACAAGAAGTAGATTCAAACTTCCAGCCAAGATGGTAGAGAGAAGCAAGACACTATGGTAAGGTCTCCTGGTATTCCCTCATATATAATATGAAACAAACCTAATAATAGAAATTAGATTGAGAAAATCCAGAAAAAAGAAGCTAGGAAAAGAACAACTACTAGCAAGGTCTGTATCCAGGGATCATGGGTGAATGTTGATTGGGGAGGGGCAGAGAGCCAGTGGGGGAGGGGTGAGAGCCAGACTAACCTAAGTTCAGCATTCAGCAGCAGAGACTTTGACTGTGGGAGCCTTGGTCCAAGAGTCAACTAGGCTGTGGAGGCTTTGGCTGTAGGAATGGTGGTTTGGAGCAACTCCAAGCAGGGCAAATTCTGGCACAGAGATTTGCAGAGCACAGCTAAACATCAATCTGCTGGGCTCAGCTGCTCTGGAAGACCTCTGATTCCATACTTTCATTTCAGTGGGATTCTCTTCCCAGAACAGACACAGTAACAGCCCCACCCCCACCCTGAACCCCCCATGCTCAGGCTTGGGCAGAAGAGCTCCCTCACCTGAATTGGGAGATTAACCATCTTGCCCCAGAGTACAGCCCAAATTGTTAAAGGATAAAAGTATCCAGCAGTGCCACCCACCCCCTACAGGCCTAGGGGGAGGGCCTCAAATCAAGGTCACAGACACTCCAGAGAAAGCAACCAGCATCCCCTACTGGCCAGCCCACTTGGAGTTAGTAAGCCAAGTGACTAAGCCTCTATCTTCCCCTACTGGTCAGCTCACTTGGAGTTACTAGACCCAGTGAGCAAAGCCTCTCAGCATCTCAATACCAAACCTCTGTGAATCAGCCCCTCCTCCAACACAAGATCTTAGGAAAATGAAGAACAGTCAGCAGAAAGCTATGTCCATATGAAACTAGCTAGAAAGTAAAGACCCTAACTCGGAGAGATCTAGAATCTCTGAGGAGAATATGATTTGGTCTCCAGCCCATAAAGACTTTCTTGAAGAAATCAGGAAGAAATTTAAAAATCAACTGGATAATTTGGCAGAAGAAGCCCAAGAGAAAATTAATACCTTGCAAAAAGAAAAAAATATCCTTGGAAAATACAATTGGACAAATGCAAAAAGAAAATAATTCTCTCAAACCTCAATTGGACAAATGGAAAACTCCTTCAAAAATAGAATTGACCAATTGGAAAAGGAGTTGCAAAAGGTAAATGAACAAAAACCTTATCTAAAAAAAGAATGGAGAATTGTCAAGAGAAAATAAGATGTTTAACAAAAACCAAAAAAAAGATAAAATAGAAGAAAATGTAAAATACCTCATTGGAAAAACCACTGACCTTGAGAAAGAACCAGGAGAGACAATCTAAGAATGATTGAGCTCTCTGAAAATATTGAAGAGAAAAAAAAATGCCTGGACTTAATATTACAGGATTTAGTGATGAAAAATTGCTCTGACGTCATGGAACCAGAAGGAAAAATAATTATTGAAAGAATACATTGATCCCTTCTGGAATGAGAGATCCCAAAATGAAAACACAAAGGAATATTGTGGACAAATTCCAGAACTATCAGATAAAAGAGACAATCTTACAAGCAGGAAAAAAACCCAATTTAGATTCCAAGGAAGCACAGTAAGGATAGCAGGGGACCTGGCTGCATCAACATGAGGGATCAAAGGGGCTGGAAAGCAATGTTTAAAATAGCAAGGTTAGCTTGGAATGCAGCCAAGAATTCACTATCTGGCAAAACTGAGACTTCTCCTCCAGGGAAAAGATGGATATTTAATGAAATAGGAGACTTCCAACTTTTCCTGATAAAAAGACCAGAGGTTAATAGAAAATTTGGACTTCAAACAGGAGACTCAAGAGACACATGAAAAGGTAAAAAAAAGGTAAAGAAAAAAACTGGTATCCAGTAAGATGAAACTGGTTATATCCCCACCTGGGAGAAATACTCATAACTCTGTAGAATTGTAACTCTATTACAGAGACTATACATAACCAGAAATAATGGATACTTATGACTTAACCATGACTCTGATAGAATGATTTGAAAGCAATATCTCCTTAAAAAGGTGGAGAGTCAAGAGACAGGAGGATTGAGGAGATTGAATGGGATAAATCACATTACATGAAGAGGTACAAAGGACTTATTGCAGTAGAGGGGAAGAAGGGAGGAGGTGAGAACAGCCTGAATCTTACTCTCATCAGATTTGCCTAAAAGTTAACATACATACACTAAGTTAAGTTTAAGAAATTTATCTTACCTTTCAAGTATTAAAAGGGGAAAGGGGGAGGGGGAGGAAAACAGGAACTAACAGAAGGAAGGGAAGGAAGACGGGGCAAAGGGAAAGGGGAAATGAAGGGGAGAGGGGTTGGATATAAGGGGGAAAACACTGGAGGTGATGGTATTCAGAAACAAAATACTGGGGAATATGGATAAAGTGAAAAAAGGAGAAAATTCAAATGGAGGGAAGATAACATGGAGGGTAATAAAAAGTTAGGAATTATAACATTGAATGTGAATGGGATGAACTTTCCCAAAAAAACATAAGCAAATAGCAGACTGGATTACAAACCAGAATCGTACAAAGTGTTAATTACAAGAAATTCATTTGAAACAGAGAGATACTAGAGTAAAGATCAAAAGTTTGGAGCAAAATATATTTTGCTTTAATTGAAATGAAAAAAGCAGGGACAGCAATCCTTATGTCAGACAAAGCAGCTGGAAAAATAGATCTCATTAAAAGAGATAAGGAAGGAATATATACTCTCCTAAAAGATACCATAGACAATGAAGCAATTTTAATACTAAATATGTATGCACCAAGTGGCATAGCATCCAAATTCTTAGAGAAGTTGAATGAGTGACAGGAAGACATATACAGCAAAACTCTACTGGTTGGAGACCTCAACCTCCTTCTCTCAGATTTAGATAAACCTAACCATCAAATAAACAAGAAGGAAATTGAGATAAATAGATTGTTGGAAAACCTAGGCATGATAGACCTTTGCAGAAAATTGAATGGGCAAAGAAAGGAATATATTTTTTTTCTACAGTACATGACACTTACACAAAAACTGACCATGTACTAGTGCATAAAAACCTAATAATCAAATGCCAAAAGGTAGAAATAGTGAATACATTCTTCTCAGGTCATAATGCAATAATAATCACATGCAATAATGAATCAGGGAGAGACCAACCTAAAACTAATTGGAAACTAAATAATCTCATTTTAAAGAATGAATAGATTAAACAATAAATTATAGCAAGAATTAATGATTTTATCCTAGATAATGAAAATAACAAAACAGCATATCAAAACTTAAGGGATATGGCCAAGGCAGTCAACAGATTTGGCTTAAAGTTAATATACATACATCCAGTTAAGTTTAAGAAAATTATCTTACCTTTCAAGTATTAAAAGTGGAAAGGGGGGGGGAGGAAAACAGGAACTAACAGAAGGAAGGGAAGGAATTTTAAATGATTTAAATGCTTACATGAATAAATTAGAGAAAGATGAAATCAACAAACTAAACATACAAATTAAAAAATAGAGAAATAACAAATTAATACCCCAATTTAATATCAAAGTAGAAATTCTAACAATTAAAGGAGAAATTAATAAATTTGAAACCAAGAAAATGACTGAAGTAAAAAAAATAAGACCAAGAGTTGGTTTTATGAAAAAACAATTAAAATTGATAAACCTCTGGTTAATTTGATTAAAAAAAGAAAGAAAAGAACCAAATTGCTAGTACCATAAGTGAAAAAGGTGAATTCACCACCAATGAGGAGGAAAGTGAAGTAATAATTCAGAATTATTTTGCCCAACTGTATGCCAATAAATTTGATCATCTAAGTGAAATGGATGAATATTTACAAAAAATAAAAGTTGCCCAAGTTAAATGAAGAGGAAATTAAATACCTAAATAACCCTGTCTCCGAAAAAGAAATTCAACAAGCCATTATTGAAATTCCTAAGAAAAAATCTCCAGTGTCAGATGGATTCACAAGTGAATTCCATCAAATATTTAAGGAACAATTGGTTCCAATTCTCTATAAACACTTTGGAAAAATAGGTTAAAGATGGAACTCTGCCTAACTCTTTCTATGAACCAATATGGTGCTGTTACCTAAACCAGGAAGAGTCAAAACAGAGAAAGAAAATTATAGACCTATCTCCTTGATGAATATGGATGCAAAAATCTAAAATAAAAATCTTAGCATAATGATTACAGAACATTATCATTAGGATACTACCCCATGACCAAGTAGGATTTATCCCAGGAATGCAGAGTTGGTTCAATGTTAGGAAAACTGTTAGTATATTTAATTATATCAGAAATCATATGATTATATCAATAGATGCTGAAAAAGTCTTTGACAAAATACGGCACCCATTCCTACTTAAAACAATAGAGAGCATAGGAATAAATAGATTGTTCCTTAAAATAATAAGCAGTATCTATCTGAAACTAGCAACAAGTACTATATGCAATGAGGATAAGCTAGAGGCATTCCCAATAAGATCAGGGGTAAAACAAGGATGCCCATTATCACCACTACTATTCAATATTGTATTATAAATATTAGCTTCAGCAATAAGAGAGGAAAAAGAAATTGAAAGAATTAGAATTGGGAAGGAAGAAACAAAACTCTCACTCTTTGTAGATGACATGATGGTATACCTAGAGAATCCCAAAAAAAATCATCTAAAAAACTACCAGGAGGGGCCGCTAGGTGGCATAGTGGATAAAGCACCGGCTTTGGAGTCAGGAGTACCTGGGTTCAAATCTGGTTTCAGACACTTAATAATTACCTAGTTATGTGGCCTTGGGCAAGCCACTTAACCACATTTGCCTCGCAAAAACCTAAAAAAAAAAAAAAAACTACCAGGAGCAATTAGCAACATTAGCAAAGTAGCAGGATATAAAATAAAGCCTCATAAATCGTCAACATTTCTATATATGACTAGCAAGATACAGCAGAAAGAGCCAGAAAGAGAAATCCCATTCAAAGTAACTTCAGACAATATAAAATACTTGGAAATATACCTGCCAAGATAGACTCAGAAACATTTTGAAAACAATTACAAAACACTTCTCACACAAAATCAGATTTAAATAACTGGGTAAATATCAATTGCTCATGGATAGGCCAAGCTAATATAATAAAAATGACAATTCTACTTAGACTATTTATTCAGTTCCTTACCAATCAAAATTTCAAAAAAATATTTCAATGAGTCAGAAAAATTGTAAGTAAACTCATATGGAGAAATAAAAAGTCAAGAATTTCCAGGAATTTAATGTAAAAAGTACAAAAAAAGGTCACTTAGCCCTACTAGATCTAAAATACTCTTATAAAGCATCTGTCATCAAAACTGTCTGGTACTGGCTAAGAAATGGAGTGGTGGATCAGTGGAGTAGACTAGGTGCAAAAGAGAGGAGGAGATGATTATAGTAATCTCCTGTTTGATACACCCAAAGACTCCTGCTATTGGGATAAAAACTCTTTCTTCGATAAAAAACTGTTGGTAAAATTGGAAGTTAGTATGACAGAAACATGGATTAGCCCAACACTTCACACCCTATACCAAGATAAAATCATAATGGATATAGGATTTAGACATAAAAGACAATATTATAAGCAAACTAGGAGATCAAGGAATAGTTTTCCTGTCAGATTTATGGAAAAGGAAGCAGTTTATGACCAAGGCAGAGATTGAGAACATCACTAAAAACAAGCTATATAATTCTGATTACATTAAAGTAAAAAAGCTTTTGCACATAGAAAACCACTGTAACCAATAAACTGGGAAACAATTTTTGCAACTAGTATTTCTGACAGAGGATTCATTTCTAAAATATATAGAGAACATCAAGTCTATAAAAAAGCCATTGCTCAATTGACAAATGGTCAAAGGATTTGCAAAGACAATTTACAGATGATAAATGATGATACAGATGATCCATAGTCTTATAAAAAGTTGCTCTAAATAATTACTGATTGGAGAAATGCACATTAAAGCATCTCTGAGGTACCACTCACACCTCTCAGACTGGCCAATATGACCAGAAAGGACAATGATCACAGATGGAAGGCATGTGGGCAATCTGGGACACTTATACATTTTTTGTGGAGCTGTGAACTCATCCAACCTTTCTGGAGAGCAGTTTGGAATTATGCCCAAAGGGCAATAAAATGTGCATACTTTTGATCAACTACTGGGTCTGTACCCTGATGAGATCATTAAAAAGAATAAAACCATTACTTGTCCTAAAATATTCTTAGCAGCTCTGGTTGTGGAGGCAAAGAATTGGAAATTGCGTGAATGTCCGTCAATTGTATAATAGCTGAACAAATTGTGGTATATGTATGTTATAAAACACTATTGTTCAATTAGAACCCAGAAGAGATGGGAATTCAGAGAAGTCTGGAAGGATTTGAATGAACTGATGTTGAGCAAGATGAACAAAACCATTAGAACTTTGCATACCATAACAGCAAGATGGGGTTGATGACCTGGCTTAATGGATTTTCTCATTCCATCAGTGCGACAATCAAGGACAAGTTTAGGATATCTGTGATGAAGAATACCATCTGTATTCAGAGAAAGAATTGTGGAGTTTGAACAAAGACAAGAGACTATCACTTTCAATTAAAAAAAAAAAACTTATGTAATTTTGCTATCTCTTTTGTTTCATTTTTTTCCCCTTAAGGATATGATTTCTCAACACATTCAACTTAGATCAATGTATAGCATAGAAACAATGTAAAGAGTAACAGACTGCCTTTTGTGGGGGGGGGGGGAGGGAAGTAAGATTAGGGGAAAAGTTGTGAAATTCAAAAATAAATAAAGTTTTAAAAAATAAAGTGAGAAGTAAAATAAAAAAAAGAGAATAACAATAAGTTATAAGAAATGGCTACAATCCCTTTTGTGAACTTACAAATTCCCACACTGGATTTCCTGAGCCTATATATGAAGGTAATGATAGAGTTGATCAATTAACCCTTCCACTTCTTATAAGTAGAAGAGTAGGATAGATGGTCTCACAAAAAATTTCATCACAATGCCTTTTTACTAAGGAAAGAATTTAAAGGCACCAGAGAGTAAGCTAGGAATATTGTAAAATCCTGTCAACAATGCATTCCATATTTACCTACCCCTCCAAATTATTCTAAGAATCCTAGAGGCCAGGCTCCTATTGAATTGTGGCAGATGGATATGACTCATTATGTATTTTTTGGAAAAAAATGAAGTTTATTCATGTTACTGTAGATACATTTAGTTCGTATATAATGGTAATAGCACAAAGTTCAGAGGTTACACATGGTGCAATTGATAATTTATTCCATTGTTTTTCTATTGCAGGGATGCCAAAATCATAAAAACAGATAATGGTCCTGGATATATTTCTGTAGCATTTAAACAATTCTGTCTATATTACAATATAAAACATATTCAGGTATTCCCTACAACCCCACTGGTCAAGCTTTAGTAGAAAGGAAACATAAAGATCTTAAGAGATTTCTGGAAGTACAAAAGAAGGGGGAATATATGGGGGGAAAAGGGAAACAGAAGAGGAGAATAAATCTTGCATTATATACCATGAATTTTTTTAACATTGAATGATAAACAAGGATATGCCAGAAGGATATGCAAGATAATAAGGATATGCAAGAAAAGAAGGTCATGGTCATATGGAAGGACCCTAAGGATGACCAATGAAAAGGACTTGATCAATTTCTCACCTGGTATCAAGGGTATGCTTCTGTTTTATCCACAGATGAGAAATTATCTGGATACCAGAAAGGAACATCAAACCATGCAGGCCAGATGAACAAGTAATGCAGAAAATCAGTAACTTATACTTAAGAAATCAAAAAAGAAAAGAGGAGAAGGAAGGACAGATCATGCAAAATGAGAGTATTACATGGACTTATAGGACAATTTATGATGCTTACATTAATCATGAACAATTTGGGATTGTAAAAGGAACTGAATATTGAAATTATTATGTTCAAAATCCTCCATGGGAAACTGCTCTACAATGTTTAAAGAGTATGGCTGAAGTATTAATAGGGGAAATTAAAAATTATTTAAGATATAACAAAATTACTACTGGGAATATCAAAGTAGAGATGCTGAGAAGAAGATTTAGGCATAATTTTTCTGGCTTAAACAGTATGACACCTATATGTTTTGTAAAAAGTGTACTGTTGAACCATGTATTAAATTAAGTAAAACTAATCATTCAACTCATCCAAATATTCATAGCATTGGAGATTTTAGGACCTTAGAAATGTTAGGTGTTCAATTTGTAGAAAGTACTGAAGGTAGAAAAAGATATCCATTAGGACTTTCTTGTTTAAATTTACATGCTTGGGATTTTAAATGTGAACATTTTCCACCCTGGGTTGCCTGTCACACCCCATATAGAGGAATTTATGATTATTCTATTTTGTTAGAAGTGTGGAAAATTTTCCTGGTAGACTTATTTCATGGGGAATTCCATATACCCAGAAATAGAGTTAGCTAATTCAGAGATATGGAAGGCTATGGCAGCAATAGATGAGATAAGATTTATATAGTAGAATATGATGTTGAGCAAAATATCTTATGCAGAAAAGAAATTGTCTATGACTGCATACACAGGACCAAATATTGCTTTCATGATAGGATCTTCCAAAAGTGTCAATATTACTAGAGAAAAAGAGAGTTGTAATGTTAACTGTTACAACTGTATTATTCAAGCATGTGTAGGTAAAGAAATGAAGAATGATCATGTTGTTTTTATGAAAAGACAACCGAAATTTGCTATAATACCTACTAAATTAGAAGGCTGGCATATGTCTTCTGCTGATGAGTTTTTAGAAAAGGTATTAAAAAGAATCTGGTAAAAGAGATATGTGAGTTGCATTGTGTTTGGAATATTAAATGAAACAGCAGCTATTGCAGCTGCTACATGCACAACTATATCCATACAAGTGATGAATAAAGAAAAAACAGAAGCAAAATATATATTCAAGAATTGTTAGAAAACGTTACTATGAACATTAAAGACTCAGGAGAAAATCAATGAAGATCTTTATCATTTGATTAATGCATTACAAACCTCTGTAATGAATATAGGGGATCATGAGATTACAATTGCAATGTGATCAGAGATTTTCTGTTATTTGTGTTACTCCTTTAAAATATAATACTTCACTTATTCCTTGTGATAATATAAAAGTATTTGAATAGAATATGGTATAATGATCCTATAACTATGGATATGAATCAATTGCTTAAAATTGTTAATGATATTGCATTGGCACCTTGAATGGAACTGGACTCAGATACTGATAATTTTTTAAATTATATTAATAGATTTAATCCTTTTCATTTTATGAACCTATTAGTGAGCATGCTTCCTGGTATTTTGCATCATTATTATTATTATTATTAATGATATTGTTTTAATCACATTTGTCTCAAATGTGATTTTCTCTGGGACAAGATTTGGCTACCTTTAAATACCTCTTAAAGCTTCAGCATAATTCTGAGAAAGGGGAATTGTTAAGTGCCAGCTTCCAGAGGAGTGATGACACAAATGTCCCTGGAATTAAAGTAACCAAAGATAAGTATGTATTCTTTCTTATTAACAGTTTGGTTCATTCACCAATGAACCCTGACCTAAAACAAATAGCTATGATTTAGCTATGACCTAGCTCATCTGAGGAGCTAGAGACGTGGAGAAACTTTCTGGTAAGGATGTCTACAGACTTCAAGGAGAGATGTCATAAATTTAAACAGAGAAGCTATGTAGCTGGGTTTTATCTGAATTATCATGTCTGAGATAAGTTTTGTTATAAAAGTCTGGATATTCAAAAATAAAGTCAAGAGATTGTTTTCACGACATTCAGTGCTGGTGTTTTCATGACATCTAAGTGTTTGTGGGGGATAGCTCTTAAACTTGGCTCTCAAATCAATGTTCAGATGCATGCCTGAGTTGTTGCAGGTGATACACAATAATCCTTGGTGATGCTTACTGTTTTTATCTCCATTTACAGTTGAGGAAACAGGTAGACAAATTTGAACTCAAATTTTTCTTACTTCAGATCTAGATAATTTTTATTTAAGATGACTTGCTAGTTTAGGGTAAACATTGAACTATAGAGTTTTATTTGTTCCCCTTTTTTGGGGAGGGGAGATTTGCAGGGTAATGGGCTTAAGTGACTTGTCCAAGGTTACACAGCTATGTAATTATTAAATCTGAGACCAAATTTGAACCCAGGCCCTTCTGAGTTCAGAACCAGAGCTCTACCCACTGCACCACCTAGCTGCCCTGAATTACATGGTTTTAGAAGCAAAACAAACTTATTTATGCCTTTCATTTCACACAGAAAATTAGTACATGAGTCTTTAGTGACTTTCTGAAAGTCAAAGGATTAGAAACAAATGAAATTTTCTTGACTTTTCTATTCCATTTTATGAATCTATCAACTAAAAATTCTAAGAACTGTTTTATAAGGTATTAAAATAAATTGAAAGACACTAAAGAAAATCAATCTTTCAAGGACACAGAGTGGATGATTAACCTAGTCATCAAATTTGTAAATGCACAAGAGAGAAAACATATGAATCAGTGCAAACTTCATCCTACCCCCAACGCTTTTAGAAAATAAAATAATCAATATATTTATTGCTCTTTTTTCTTCTTCTTGTGTTCCACTCCTCAACCTCTTGTGTTCTTGCTTTGGGCTGACTTAAAACACTCAAATGAAGCTCTCCTTCTTGGGATCTTTTATAGATTGCAATTCTATTGCCCACCCTGTCTTTCTTCCTTTTCCCCAGACACTACACTTTTATGATTCTCCTGTTACCTGACCATTTTGTATTTAGTCATTGCTCATTTGAATGTTCTATTGTTTTCAGTCAAGTCTGCCTCTTTGTGACCTCATTAAGGGCTTTCTTGGTAAAGATACTGCAGCAATTTACCATTTCTGTCTTCATTCATTTTACATATGAAGAAACTAAGGCAAATAGGGTTAAGGTACTTGCCAGGGGTCATACATATCTGAGACTATAGTTGAACTCTATTCTTCCTGTATTGATGTCAAGTGCTCTGTGTACTATGCTACCACTTAGCAACAGTTGCAGTGAAAGAACTTGTCAGATCTGGCTCGCATCTGGCCTTTTACATTTATACTAGTCATACTGGGCAAGTCACCTAACTTCTCTGGGTCTCAATTTCCTTATTAATAAAATGAGAATGACTTGGAATAGATATTCCAAAATTCCTTCCAGTTCCTATATCTCATGTCCTAACTGTTATGTCTGTCAGGGCTAATTCCCAGGTCTTCTCTTTTCTCTTTATCCTTTCCCTCTTGAGTATAGCATGAATTCAGTCATTTCTCTGCAGATTATTACTAGATCTATATATCTAGTCTTAATCTTGCACTGGGTTTGTACTCTCATATCAACAGTTATGTTTTAGACATCTCCAACTCATTGCCCTGGAATTATTTCTAATACATCCAAAACACAACTACTCTTCATTAAATTGGTCCCTCCTTAAATCCCCTTTATTCCTCCTGTTGGAAAAGCATCTTCTCAGAAGTTACCAATATTCAATCAATTTGAGATTCAGTCTTCCTCAATTCCTTCTCCCACATCCCAATCCTATGCCCAAAGCAGTTGCAGTGTTATTTCTTTTACTCCCACTTTACCCTCACATTCATATTATCATCCTATTTGATATCTCATCACTATTCTCTTGAATTACAAAATGCTCCTGTAATGGTTTTCCTAAAGGAAAAAATCATCTCATTTTGATGCTCGGAGCTGTCAATACTGTTAATCTCTTCATCTATTCTACTTTAAAAAGGTGGTCTACTTGTTGTACTTTAATTTCAGGAATACATTCCCTGCCTCTTTGCTTTTGTATAGGTTGCATCACTTTAACCACCCCCAGCCCCCCACTCCTTGAAGTGTACTCCAGTCTTTCAAAAAATCACATAATCTCTATTTGTCTCAGTTTCCTCACCTGTGAATTATATAAATAATAACACCTACTTTTCCATTTGTTGTGAGGATCATATGAGGTATTTCTAAAGCATTTAACACAGTGCCAGGTACATAATAAGACAAATGTTTATCATCATCATCACCACCACCACCACCACCATTACCACCACTATTGGTAAATGGTCCCATACTTTTTAAAAAACAAGCCATAAGTTGAAAATCTATCTAATAACTCAATCATATGACCTACAGTAGAAGCCTATTTCAATGTTTTGTAGATTTATCTTCTTAAAGTTTCTTTATTACTTTTACTTTTTACATTTTAGTCAAGGGTAAAACATAATTACCCAAAATAATCAACCTTTCAGCCTTCCAATTACTTCTGTGTCAATTTCTTTGAATGTCTCTAAATAAGTGAGATGCAGAAATAACATGTTTTTCAAAGTTCCTAAATCAGTAATCCAATATTGAATGTAAGTATGCTTTATGATGCAATTTTATTCCATTTACAGTTGTTTTGGGGTTTTTTTTAGGTTTTTGCAAGGCAAATGGGGTTAAGTGACTTGGCCAAGACCACACAGCTAGGTAATTATTAAGTGTCTGAGGCTGGATTTGAACTCAAGTACTCCTGACTCCAGGCCAGTGCTCTATCCACTGTGCAACCTAAATGCCCCTACAGTTGCTTTTTAAATAACTGCTGCTAAAATGCTGACATATGGTTTAAAGAGTTTTATCCTCAATGTATCCTACACACACACACACACACACACACATACATGCACACACACCCTCACTACCTTTCATTTGCACCAATTTAGTAATTCAACTTCTTGAATGCAAGTACAATAGCATGATTCTTTCTTTTATTATTTTATACATCACTAGCTTACGCTGTCAAGCTCAATCATTCTATTTTTGTCCTTTTCTATCCTAGGATCAGGAACATTACTAAATAAATGCTTGTTGACTTGACATATAATTGCAAGAACTATACAAACATTTTTGATCCAAGTTTATAAAGTTAATAGTTTCATATGTATTTGGATGGATCTGTGACTTTTATTAGTATAGAAAACTCCCTTTACTGATGAGATCAGTACTTACAGTGCAACTTGTAGTCAGAGAATTGCCTGGGTCACCAAGAGATTAACTGTCATGCCTAGGGTCATACAATCAATAAATATCAAAGGTGACATTTGAATGTAGGATATTCTGACTTTTATGCTGGTCTTCTATAGTACTGCTGTTAACTCTAATAAGTATGTTTTTCAGATAAAACTAGTACATTTTGCATTTCATCTTCATATCTTTATTTAAAGGAGAAAATTCTGATATAGCTTCCATACCACATATTTTAGAAAGTATAGCCTGCATATTGGGGGATTGAATATCATGAATTTTCAGATGTTTCAAAAATGTAAGATGCTCAAATTTAGAAGTATTTCCACTCCAAATATTTATATGAACTATTTTTGCCTGACCTGTGAAAGAGCCTTCCAAGTTTGTGTTGTTTTAATCAGACACAATTGGACCTACTGGACCTTGACCCTAACATAGTGATGTCATTTCAGTTCTCTTTTAGTAAGAAAAACTACCAACCAAATCTATTGGGACTCTAATGCACTACCTTAGAGATCTAATGATAGTTCAATAAACTGGTGGCAAACTCTGTCAGGAGTTGTAGTTCACAGAGTTGAGAAAGGCTTGATGAACTGAACCAGTACAGATATATCCTGTTTGATAATCATTATGCAACTAGTTGACCTTCCGTGCCACTAGAAGATTTGCACAGAGATAATTCTTTTATTCCCTGGAAATTATTTTCCTTTTGGCCCAACATTTCTTGAGATATCTCTTACTATTCTTTTATACTCAAAATGATGAAGGAGAGGAGCAAGGAAGAAAACATAAGGTAGAGGATTAATTTGGTTCCCTACATAAACTTCTATGGTAACATAGCAAAGGGACTATTTGCCTTAGATTTTCTATTTCAGATCCAATTGGGGGGGAATCATTCCTTTAAAAAGGAATATGTCAAACAGTATATATTGAATTTTGCTCAGACTCATAGAGAAGGATCAATTTCCTATATCTACCTCACTCAATTTATAGTTTAGGGTCTGAGAATCATAGGCTTGGTGCTAAAAGGGACTTCAGAGGCCATTCAATGCAATCCCCACATTCTATATAAGAGAAAATGGAGAACAAGTGACTTTTCCAAACTTATTTGTAAAGGAAATCAAGCCCAGGTTTTGGGTTCTTGGTCATCTATTTTCATTGCCATTCCTTCTAATATAGTTTTTGGTTGTCTTTATTGAGTATAAGAGGAAAACAGATTTTCAGCCTCATTACTCTAGCATCCAATTGTTAGAAGAAGCTTTCAGGTTTTGGGAACATTTTTCTCTCTTCCATTCTAATGACTACAGAGGAAACAATGCACACTAATTACTTTAATTCTACAAAAGATTTTTAATATTTCAATATGGAAATAACCATAGCCTCATAAGGGCATCAGAAGACAGATATGTCAGTTGCATTAAGAACATAAAGTTCTACTTGCGGATGAAGTTTTCTGGACTGGTCTTAATTAAAGATATTGTTTTGGACATTACTGAACCCTTTCCAGTTTTAAGACTGCCATTTGTCCTAGAAAGTAAAATTTCCTCTTTGGCAATTTTTATTTTTGCAGAAGCAGTGAAATAAATGAAATGTGAGAAGACAGTGTATGGAAAATTCATCATAGCCTATTATATAATGAATGTATTTCAATCTTGTCAATGAAATTATTTGAGTTAAAGATATAAACTGTGTATTAGAACAATAAAGAAGGATATGTGAACAGAGAGTTGAGAGAATGGAAAACATAAGGTAGGTAGAAGGAAATGATGCTTAGTCTGGGAAAGGAAAGACATAGGGGTATGATGGTTATTTTCAAATATCTGTTGGACTAGCCTATTTGAAGAGGGGATTATATTTGTTCTACTTGAACCAGACATAAAAACTAAAAGCTATGGGGAGAAGTGATCTTTGAAGTCACTAAAGCTCACTGGACCTTGGTTTCCTCATCTATAAAGTGAAAAGATTAAATTAGATGGTCTCATATCTAGTTATTGAGAGGCAAATATAGGCTTGCTCTAATGATACATTTTCTAATACTTAAAGCTGTCCCAAATGGGCTATTTCAGAACATAGATATAACTTGTTTCAACCATGTATAACCTATTTAAACCCCCTAACCTATTTGTTAAGTTACTAGAGAACAGGAAAATTTACCTCATGTCTCATGTACAAGCTCATAAAAGTGCTTTGCAAATAATAAGAGCTCAAAAATATAATACATATTCTGGAAAATATCAATCCAGAGACCCATAAGTTGCTCTCATCATTTTTAAAATAGAGCTCATGTTGTTCTTTTGAACCATATAACTACATCCCTCTTTTGAAGTCCTAAATATTTCTTTATTACTTGGAGGTGATTAGAACTCGGACACTTCATTTCCAAAGTATAAACTCTAATAGTAATACAAGTTTTTTTTTTTTTTACTATGGTCAAAGGACTTGTCCTTTCAGGACCCCTTGCTATAACCAGAGTAGTTTAGAAAGGTTTACTAGCAGTCTTGGCCACTTGATGTAATTATTTTATTCATAGCATAACTGTAAAATTACCTAATAAGAGATTCAAGGGCCATGAAATACTTTTGTGTAAGAAGATTTTAAACTGATATAATCACTTACATTTTTTAAAAGTTGAAGAAATCAGTCTATTTTTAGCTGTATTTTTGCCCAATAACAAACAATAGGTAATAGTTTTAATCAATGTGTGTAACACTTGATTCAGAGTCTGAGAATTAGGTTTCCGAACCTAGTCCTGATATTTTAAATCTGCATGACTTGGATAAGTACCTGAGATTTTCTAAGTCTGAGGTTCTTATTCTAGAGTCTACTTATTTGATTAACGCATTTATAGGTTAATATATACATATATGTGTACACATATACACATACATATATATGTAAATATGTAAACATAAATACACACATGCATATAAACTTATATATATATATGATTATACATAGAAAGATACACACATATACAAGCAAACTGTATTTTGACATAATTGCTATCCCTTGGCAATCTGATGTATTTTATATATTCAAAAATTTTATATATTCAAAATATTTATATATTTAAGGAGTCTCTAGGCTTTACAAGTTTGCTCAAAAGGAACCATGCAACAAATATGTTAAGCATCTCTATTTTAAGTACTCAGTTTACTAATATATATAAAATGAGAGGACTGGAATAGATGAAGATTCAGTCTGTTTAGTTCTAAATCTCATCCTTATTCAAAATGAAATCTACTCATCAACTTTGATTCTATAGTATGCCAGGATAATTCCTTGGTACTTACTTCATAAACTCTTATTTGAAGAAATGTTTAGAAAACATACACATACCCACACACACATATATACATACACACAATCAAATTGTTTTGCTACTGAGATGGAACTTATAGGCTGCCTTTCCAGAATTTGTACTTGTTACAATTGAGAAATTCACTAATGACCCCTTTTTATACAATTCAAGTCAAATCAATAGATACTTGGTTTAGAAATATTTTATAACTTACTTGAAATTCAAGACTATTTCTATCACACTAAATTATGTGAAATTAATTGTAACTAATTATGAAAAACATGTTAATATATATATCACTATTATATTAAATTAACCATTAAAAACTCCCCCCCACTTCCTTTTTGTGTGCTCCTCACTGGCACAGCAGTAAATATTTAGGAAACATTATGTTGACTTCTTAATAGGAAGAAAACACTTAAAATGAAAGAGAAGTAAAGGAAAATCAGTCATCAAAATTTATTAATATGTACCTTTTTAATTGTGTTCTGAATAATCATGTCTCCAACAGGCATGAGTATGCCTCCCAGTACAGCCAGCACTCCGCCTATAACAGCACCTGTGATAAGCCCACAGTTCCGATCACAGCCCATTTTTCCAGTTTAATGGACCACTTAATGTTTAGCACCTGGTTTTCTTTTATTCTTCAGGTCTCTCTCACTTTGAATGTCCAAGGAACTTGATTGTATTACTAGAAACATCATAAAGCAGAAGCTAAATATCAGTTCAAAAAGATCAAAGTACAAAAAACAAGCAATGAGCACTGGTGGTTAGATAATTGTCCTAGTTACAAATAAACGAATGCTTAGTTCTATTAGTATAGTATAGTATAAACTAATACTATGCTACAGACTCTAGGGTTTCCAGGCCTTTTCCTTTCACAAACATAATATAAGAATATAATTAGCTTAAGTTCATCCTATAAACTGCTGTTCTTTTTTCCCCCTAGGATATTTAGCATGACAAATAACAATCACATTAAAACTACTCATACATGATGCTATTAAGCTCATCTCCACCTTCCTATTTCCTCCCCACCCTCTCATACCCTTATGAGCTCTCTGGTTTCTCTACTCAGTCATATCCACACCCTCATAAGTTCTTTTGCAAGTTGGTCTCTTTTGCAAGTTTAAGAACTTTTTTTGTTTTTTTAAAAAGTTCCCATAAATCCAAATATCACTAAAATAAAAGTTCAAAAGTCTCATTCCACATACCTTTTTAAGGACTGGAGGGAGGTTACACAGAGATTTTGAGATGTCTTATTTCAGAGAAAAAGACAAATTTCCCAATCATCTGAAATCTACAAAAATAAACATATACATATTAAGTTGTTTGAAAACAAAAATTATAGAAAACATATCATTAGTAATAATAAAAATAACAATACAGTTCACATTTATAAAGTGTCTTTATTTTACAAATCACTTTTTGCATGGCAACTCTATAAAGTAGGTATCCTTAACCACATTTCATAGATGAGGAAACTAAGGTTGTATGAAACTAAATACATTGTCCAGTTCTTACCTCACTGGACACTCAAACCAAAGTCTGACTCCAAGTGCAATGACCTTTCCATTATACCATGTTGCCATTTTTTCAAGAATTAACTCTAATATTAGTTATAATAACAATTACTGCTATGAAAAAATCTAACTGGAAAGAATTGGACATCTAAGTAAATAAAACATAAAAAACATTTATATGGTACAAAAGTTATTAATAAATCTTTATGATAAGCACTCATATATGATTTTTTGAGAGGGGATATAAAAATAGAGAAAATGTTTGGCCAAACTAAAACTGAATCAGCCACTATTACCTTGTTTTTTCTTTTAAAACAAAAATAACCTTTGATTTTGTTCTTATCATCTAGAGCTATAACAAGATTTCTTATCTATGTTAAAGCAATAGCTATATGTTCTTTGTAGTATAAAATCAGAATAATGTTTCCCCTTTTGAGATAATGAATTGTTTTTATTATGGACAAAACTTGAAGAAAACATCTTTTATAAGATTATAAAAGTTCTGAAGAAAAGTGAATCTTATTCCTATTTGGAGTCACTGCTATGTGCAGAATAATGTGCCATGGATGAAGTCATTTTTATTCATTGCAATATATTTTTATAAGAAGATTGATAAAACAGTTTTGCCAATGGATCTGCAGGATATAGCTTAAAGATCACTGGAATTCAAGCCTGAGACCCAAGTTCAAGTTCCAAGTCTCTCATTAATTAGGTGCAAAGGCCCAAATATTTTAAGTCATCTTTTATATTGATTCATCTTTGTATTTACATACAAAATCTTACATACATTTGTATATATATGCACACACATACCTATATAGTACCCACACACAAATATGCAGGTAAGCATATAGAACATATACATATGCACATAACACAAAATATATGTACACATATAAGCATGTGAATATACCTGCACATGCAACATGCATGTGAATTGAGTTACATACTGTACAATTTTTTGGAAGGATTGGAAGCTCATGTAAATGAAGTACTTTGCAATCATGAATTGAAACTTGAGGCATTTTCACAAGAAGTTTTGGTTGTAATGATATTTATTGTAAGAGGGGTTAGACTAATAATTGTATTTAATAAGTTTATGAAGCAAAAAGATACAAACCATAGTGGCTGATTCTCATAGTAAATAGTACAGGAAAAAAAATCAAATGGTACACATCCACCCCCCCCCAAGAAACCACATAGGTACATTGCAATTTTGTCATCACCATTATGATATAAAGATAGATAAGGAAAAAAATGTTCTTCTATATTTTCTTTCCTTACATAAATGGTAATAAAACTTCCTTTTCCTTTGTCTTCTGTAGCAATATCACCTTTTTACTAGTGATTCTATAGTATAGATTGTTCCTATATTTCTTCTTGCTTCATCTACATTTGTTCAAATGTCTTTTTATGCCTTTGCAAACATTTATTACCATTCACAGAAGAGTAATACTTCATTATATTAATTTCAATGAGTTATAACTCATTCATATTTTCTTCAGTTGATGTACTCTATCCCTTGGTTTCCAGTGTTTTAATCACTACAAAGAGAGCTAATATGTATGGGTGTATGTCTGAATCTATGCCTGCACATATACATCTGTGCATGTGGGCAGATGCTATTTATTATACACATATATGTTCTTCATGTTTAGTTGGCTTTCAGTCATGTATGCCTTTCCATGACCCCATTTAAGTGGCTTGCTTTTTCCTTCTCCAGGTTATCTTACAGATGAGGAAATTGAGACAACCAGACTTAAGTCTCTTACTCAGGATCATACAATTGGTGTTTAAACCTGCATATGTCCTGAGAACAATGACTCTTCCTGACTCCAGGCACAGCCCTTTATCCCTCCAGTGCTCGCTCACTCTCTCTCTCTCTCTCTCTCTCTCTCTCTCTCTCTCTCTGTGTGTGTGCGTGTGCATAGAGACTACAACAAGGCCAAATTCACCTTCAGCATTATTTTTTCACTTGGAAGCAAAATAAACTTGGATTCTATAAAACATTGGTGAGGAGAGTATAACAAAGACATGGAAATTGGAATAAAATGTCACGAAGATGGAAGTGATATCTGCTTGTGATATGTGATATGTGAAATGAATTATAACTAATTAAGAAAATAAAACATTTTAATAAATATCAAGAAAGTTAGGTGGAAGAATATTTAATTGCCAGGAAGTGGAGGGGAGATTTTTATTGTTTGTAAATTTATACAGTCAGGGTTTGTGATTATACTTGTAGATTTTAGAACTTGTACCTGGATCAACTTACACTTAATATAGTAATATGACCACTTAAATCTAGGTTTAAAATATAATGGCACTATGACTATGAAAATAAAGCACAGAACAAAAACACAATTAAATTTCCTTTCTAGTTCTTTTTTTTCATTCCCTTTCTGATTAAAAATGAGTCACAAAATATCAGAGATTCATTTGTCATGTAGACATACGTAGGCAGAATCACAATACCCATTATTTTTCTCAAAATAATATTGATCTTCTTCAAAGTCTTTATGTATAAAAATCAATATACAAGGCAATATGAACTCTACCTTCATATGGAATCATTAAAATTGAATTAAAGACTTTCACACACATGCATTTACTACCCCAAATAGAGGCTAAAGTATTCTCTACTCTAGAATGTGGCAAATTGAATACCTTTTTAAAATCCCATTTACCTTTTGAAGTGATAAATGTCTACAAATTCACTTATGATACCCTTTCTCAATTAATAATATTTAAATGTTATGATCTTGAAGAGAAAGAAAATTAAGGCTACACTATTGTTTTGCTTTTCCCCCATTGGATTTTTTGAGAAAGTGAATGGACAAATAACAAATAATGAAAATGTTATATAGATATTTATATATTTATAGATATGTATATTTCTCTATCTCTATATAAGTATTTATACATCTATTTTTCTATAACTTTCTTTATCAATAGCTGCATATCTATTGACCTTTATCTCTCTATATATTTCTATCCATCTTTGCATCCTTCCTTCCATCCATCCATGCATCCATCCATCCATCCTTCCATCCTTCCATCTCTCCTTCCATTTTTCCATCCAGACATCTGTCCGTTCATCTGTCTGTCTGTCTATCTATCTGTCTATTACTACCTAAGTGAACTCCATATATTAATTAATGGCTAAAAAAGGCATGTACGTTAGTAGGCAGTTTGTAAGTATCTACCAAAGAAAAGGTGGGAGCCTTGCAAGCTATTGGTTGACTCTGTATGTACCTTAAATTGCACCCTTAATGAGATTTTTCTTATGACACATTGTGCCCCAGGCAAAAAGTTGTTGCAGAAAAACTTTGTACAACCCAACTTAAACAGCATATACTAAGGACATTCCTTAACTCCCTGTGTCAAGAAAATCAACTTCACCAGTAAAACCCTCTGGTTTCCCCACCTAGTCATAGCCTCATCCTTTCTGTTTTCTTGTATCCCTTATTGATCCAGATTTCTATTTCATCTGAAATATTAGTCTACTATTGTTATGTTGTAAGCATTTATATGATGAGAAGATATTAGTTGGTTGAATATTATTCTATCTATTATGTTTCATTTTCAAAGAGGTATTATGTTCTTCAATAATGAAGCAATTATTTTTCTGAATTTAAATGACTTTCTTTTTTTGAAAAAGATTAATATTAATATTACTTAGGCTGAATTATTTTAAATGTTTGATGCCAAAATAATTATTAAAACAATTATGCTTTGCACTTCTAGAGCTTATCACATCAGTTTTTACTATTATATTTTCTTTACTCAAGAGGACTTGAGAGAAAAAAAGAGTCCATAAGTCCAAATTATGTCAGAATTGAAGCTGAGTATAGAAGAAAAGTCCTCTTGTAATACCACATACTAGTTAGCAATTCTCTCCTCTTTCAAATGCCAAAAACCTTATAATTTTCCATTTAATATGCAGTTATTCTTGAAAAGCAAGATGAATGCCTTGTCCTTTTGACATTCTTTTGATTCATAAAATAAGAGATAGATGAAGTTCTCTCAACCTCAAAAATGATAGGTTTTCATTCTTAAATATTTACACTTTGGAAAAAATGCTGAGTGACAGTTCTATTTGGACAGAATAGATTTTTTTTAAACAGGCTATAGAGTTTTTAATTTTAGAGGAAATTAGAATAGATGAACAGAAAATGAGAAAGATAGAATAACTCAAGTAGAAAATAAGAGGGGAAAAACAAAATGCATTTTAACTTCTCCCTGATTACATACCTTTATTGATCCCAAATGAAGATCAGATGGTTTTTTATCCTTCAATCCTCAACATTTTATAATTCTATATTCTCCTTTTCCTACTTCAAAACAAAATAACCCTTTCTGATTTGTAAAGCACTTCTTGAAAGAAACATGCACACAAACAAAAGCAACAGAAGAATCCTTGTGACTCTTTAAGCCATAGATATTTTTTTTCAGGATAGAACTTTTGACTATCAAGTTGACAATCTGGTAGAAAATGATAGGCTAACTTAGTAGCAATTCCTGTTGTAGGCTATACTCTAAAGAAACCCCTCCTATATGGTAGGACATCACAGAAGTATGGTGTTCTAGAGAACCTGCAATTATATCCATATGTGGATAGAGGCTATGTGACTTGGGAAACCCCACCCAGAGTTGGTATGACCCATATGGGATTTCCTGATTATAAAATGTGAAGGCTGATCAACAAAATCAGTTCTGGTTCTAAAATACTCCTACCATTAAGAAACTTCAGGTTCTGGATAACTTTTCCTGACTGAAGAGAAGATATGAGACTCAGATCTTCATCTACCCACATTCATTTTTTTTGTTGTTGTTTATTCCCTGCAAAAAGAACTAGGGACAAACTAATTCATATATAAGGTCCTTGAAATTGCCCTCAACCTTTCAGACTTGATATGCATCAAGACTGTTCTGACACATACAAGCCAATTTGAAAACCCATACTTATTCAAAAACTAGTCATTGGGAAAATAAACAAATAAGAACAGGTTGAACTTAGTCAAACAGTAGTTGGAATTAAATATTGAAAATAATTTACTAAAAATAATTTGGTATTAATTCTTCTTATTCTGTTCCCTTCTACTAAATCTCTGTGAACATCAGCATATATGTATATATATATATATATATATATATATATATATATATATATATATTTACTTCTGAAAGGCAACAAAAATATGATGGTAAAAGTGGCAAGTAAAGATCAGATCTGCATTCTAATACTAGATTTAGTCCGAGATGAGATCATTAAAAAAAGGTTTTGACATTTAGTTTAAGAGAAAGAAAAGTCATTCAAAGCAACCTGATTCCAAACAGGTTACTTCTAAACCATGTGGGGTGGCAGCCTTCTCTCTACACTTTTGACTAAAATTAAAAGGAAGGTCCTTGATAAGTCTCTGTTGCTGGTTCTGACTGATCTTTAATGGAGATATGTGTTACACTATAGTCTAATTATTGCTACCTCTTGTCCTCAGTTTGGAGCTTTTCCAATCTAAAACAGCTATGCATGTATTAGACAGGGACTCCACAATCTTATTCCAGAATTATAGCAGAACTGAATTCTTTGGTTATCAGATCATTATGGGTGTTTTGTCTGGTAGAATAATAATAAATAATAATAATAATAATAATAATAATAATAATAATAATAATAATAATAATAATAATTTAGTTATTCTGTATAATGTTGGTACCCTATTACATAAAAGGAGCTAAATTTTTCAACCTAGTAGAGTACCTCTGTAGATTCTGACTAAATAAATAATAATTAAAATAAAAAAAATAACTGAATCCATACATCAATATGCACAGGAGCTATGAAACATTTGTGGAAAACAAAGTACAATTCAGTGAAATGAAGAACAACCCCTTAATATAGAGTTGCTATATCAGAAAATTCCTATTAACATACCTATGTAGTAAGATGGCAGAAAGGGAAAACTCAAAAGTTTGAGGAGAATACTAAGTAATATTGTTAAAGAAGACTAAAAGGGAAAAATCTTGAACAAAGGTGGAAACCAAATTAAGAAAATAACACACACACAAATAAGGGTGGTTGTCTTAGCTTCCTAGACAAATGTCAATAATTATTGTACATTTTGTCCAAACACAACTGTGGCTATACAATGGCTACCTCACTCCCTACATTCACTTGTTATTCGATGCTATGGTGGGGGGGAGGGAGGAGGAGGGGAGAAACAGACCATATCATAATCAATCTAACAAGCTAAATAAAATTACATGGAATTTTCATGGTCACTTTTATTACTCCATTGTTTAGATTAATAAATATTATTTGCAACTTTTAATTTAGAATTTGAAATGTGAATTAAAAAAAATAAAGTCAGAATCTACAGAGGTACTCTACTAGGTTGAAAAATTTAGCTCCTTTTATGTAATAGGGTACCAACATTATACAGAATGACTAATCTAGGTCAATTTATGTATCTGCCAAGATATCTAAAATTATTCATTCTAGAATATACTTCATAAGAGCTCTAGTGTGAAGATAGTACCTGGGCTGAATTATTAGTTTCCTAAATCAATCATTCTTCTGAAGTGGCATCATCTTTCTTCAAACTCAATGAGCTTCTTTTAAAAAAAGTCTCACTGAAGGATAAGAATAAAAGTACAGACTTCAAGAAAAACATTTTTCCTTTTGTTAATTTGCTGTACATAATCACATAAAAAGTTAAATTTGCATCAATTTTTATAACATATGTTAGTAGTATTGTAAATCAATAGCATTTCTGTCCACTTATTAATGTTTACCTTTGAAAAAGTACTCAAGTACACATTACATTAGTTATCTCATCAGAGTCTACCTATCCTAGAAATTTCAATAATCTATTGCTGATGAAAATCATTAAATAATCATATGGTATAGGTTAAATTGCTGCCATCAACTTAATTAAACAAATAATACATAAAGCTAAGTAATAGCACATAGATTTTTTTGCATATATTGATGAAAATTAAAATCAAGACCAAAAATATTTTAAACCATAACACATAGGATCACAGATTTACCCTAGAGTCAAATATCAGTTTACAAAGGAGAAAACAGGCTCAGAAAAATAAACAGATTTTTCCCAATGTCACATAAGAACTAACTTCCCAAAATCAGAACTTGAATTGCATTCTTCTGACTGATTTAAGTATTTTTATAAAAAAATTATATTACAGGCCTTATAGAATGTAATTCCCAAAATGAATTACTTAGAATATTATATTAATATCTGACATTAAGATAAAATATTTCCAATTCTATTTTCATACTTGGATAAAGAATTTTAAGTCATAGAAAAATGAAATGTTTTTGGCAGAATACCAAAAATTGTGTCAGATTTCTTAATCTATGAATGATTTTCAAATGAAAAGATTAGTAGTGCATTGCAAAGTATCCATTTTTTCTTCAGAAAATAGGAGTAAATATTAGACATTGAAAAACTAATGTACAATATTTCTTTCCAACTTACAAATTTAGAAGAAAAAAATAACAGTTAAAAATTATATATATATTTATTTTTATACCATCTAAGGGGACAATTTATGTCCCACTGCCTGCTGGAAGATAGGAAAATCCTTTACTTAAATGATTTTTATACAATAACCTATGACTTACCTTTGAAAAGCTGAGAATGAAATTTCATTTGATTATTGCAGCATTTGGTCATACAGTGCTCATTAGGGTTAAGTAGCATCTGTAGTTAAATCCTCACACTGAAAAAACATCCACTAAAGACTGTGAGAGAGTTTAAATATTCAAGAAGACGTCAGACCCCACTGTGTAGTTTGTTGCCAGGAAAAAAAAGAGTATTTGTATTGCTATGGTCTGACAAAGACCTATTACCTATATCTCATGATAAATACTAAGAGCAGGATTTTTTTCCTTTTGGTAACATTTCCATCCAAGTAAGTCAGGGGCCAGGCAGACAAAAGGGAACTTAGTTGCTGAGCTGCCAATAATATGCTCTGTAGTAGCGTTATTAGTTCAAAATGCAGAAGCTAGGAGTATGAAACAAGCAGTCATCAACTCACTTCCTTAATATAAAAATTTTGTTTTCAAAAGTTTTCAATGGAGGTGATGAGATGCCTCTTGTAGAACCAAAAAATTTTTCATCCATTAAAACATATTATTATAATTTCAGAAATCAAAATGGATTTGGCTAAAATAGGTTTTTTTAATAGCTAAAAAGACACTGTCAATCATCAAGGATGAAATACAGACCTAGAAAAAAAGGAAATGATCTATTGTTCTAACTGGAAGTCCTCATGTATTTATCAAGTTTCTGTTTGCTTCATAGAAACTAAAAATCACAATGCAATCTGAAAAAAATTGTTCTTCAGATATTTAAAGCATGATATTATACATGGCTTTTGTTATATTCCCATGTTCACAAAGTACCAAATTATAGGTTGATCTATTTCTAAAATTTTACTACTATCAAGTGATATTAAAACAAAAACCATAAAAAATAAAAAAGACATTTTAAGAATTACACAATTATCTTGTTGATGGGTAATTTTCAAAGGAAAATTGCTTATTTGAATTTATATTCCCCAAACACAAGAGATATCCATTGCATGTCCATCTTAAAAGAAACTCATAGGATTTCTAAAGAAAAAATATCCTAAATGGGATAAAATAGTCTTTTCACAGAGAGATCAGTCATTTAGAAATCCTCCCAGCAACTCTGAATTAAGGCAGCATGCAGAATTTTAGTTCATTCAACTATGTTAAAATTAGTTATTATTACTGGATTGACCTTTAGCTTTTTCTGACATTGTTATTTAGATAAATCAAGGTCTCTCTGGTATACTTTTAGATCCTCATGCAGTTTGAGAGAGGAGCAATTGTCCTAAGAATCTGTAAATAAAACTCCAAATAAAACAAAACTCACTTCACTTTTATTATATATTAATATATTTATAACATTTTGAACCTTATATGAAAGATATATCAAAATTTAGAATGGGTTAAGTCTTAAAAATTGAAACATGTAGTATTTTATGAATGTTCCCCTTTCTTACAGTTCATTCCTAAAAGTCTGGAACTATCCCAATGCCACAGTAGTGGAAAAAAAGTAAAAAATTAACAGAAAAGAAGAATTCAACAGAGAGTTGTGTATACACTTGTACTTTGCTTTAAATGAGGTAAATAGGCAGGTACCATTTCCATTTGATAAACATATTGGTTATGTGATCCAGAACAAGTCAGTTAAGCTGTCAGTGGTGCAGACAATTCAGCAAGAGTATAAATGACAAAAAAGTGACAAAGTTCAGGCAGTCAAGTGACCCAGCAGATTGAGCTAGTCCTGGAGTCAGTAAGTTTTTCATGATCATTTAGTCATTTTCTGGAGGTCTTATTCTTTGTGACCCTTTTGGAGGTTTTCCTTGGCAAAGATGCTGGAGTAATATTACTACTTTCTTCTCCGGTCCATTTTACAGATGAATAAGCTGCAGTAAAGAGAGTTAAGTGACTTTTCTGGAGTCACTCAACCAGATTTGAACTTGTCTTCCTGTCTTCTGGCTTCTCAATCTCTCCACTGAATCACTGGGGTCAGAAAAACCCAAGTTCAAATCTGATCTCAGAAATTAGCGGTGTGACCCTGGACAAATCACTTATAAAAAAATCTCTGTGTGCCTAAATTACCTCATCTTTAAAATGGGGGATATTAATAGCACCTGCAATTTGAGATATCAGTAAAGAACTTAGCATAGTACCTGCAACTGCTCTGTAAATATTTATTTCCTTCCCAGATCTCACTTGGTTGGGTGAATTTCATATTCCAATGAAATTATAGGACTATCCTTTATATCAAACAGATGCATGAAGGACAGTGAATATTATTATGCAAAATATCATTATAGGACTCTTAAATTATGAACTTCTCTAGATGATTTAAACTGATTAAAAATAGGTGAAAGTTCTGGTAAATTAATTAACAAAATATGCATAAGTCTACAATTCTAAATCTATAACAGTAAAGTACATTTTGAATTTCCCAATCTCTCAGGTATTAAATATAGAGGTTAAGAATTCATTAAGCATGGTTCTCTGAGCCAGGCATCAACAAAAAGTAAGGAGTCTCTCACTCAAGTTGAGAAGAGGAAAAAAACTCAAACTATACTAACGCCAAGCCAAAGGATTTAAAGCAGTGAAAGAGTTGCAACCAATTAATTCACACCCAAGAAACTGGTCAGCGAACAACCTAAATATTTAGGATTATAATCCAGGTTGAATACATTACTATACTTGTCTACTACTTGTTATTTCCAAAGACAAACTAAACTGATAACTCTTCTCTATTTTACATCTAAGAGGAGAATCAATCTCTCTCTCTCTCTCTCTCTCTCCCCCCCCCCCCCCCCCCCCCCCCCCCCCCCGCCCCATTAACTAAGAGCAGAAAGTGAATGGTTAGGAAGATCATCCTGGTCCTGGCCCTATAGACCAGCACCAGAAACAACCATTTCCTGACCACAGAAAAAAGGAAAAATCAAGTTGTACTTTTGTAAAATACACTAACATCCTTTAAGGGGAAAAAAAATTAAAGTAGTTATTTCATACACTTTTACTTATTTCAAATCTCTCTCATTTCTGATAATTACTTAATAATTTAAAAAAAAGATCTTAATTTTACCTGTCTCTTTTAAATAATACACATTTTCCAAGTATTAATTTGTTTAAACTGTACGGCGGCATGTCTTCAGTGGATTGCTACCCTGAGTTTCCTTTTGAAGTAATCTGTTGCAGATTAAGGATTATTGTTGTTATTCTGACACTTCAGTTGTGTTTAATTCTTTATGATCCCATTTGAAATTTTTTTAGCAAAAATAGAGAAGTAGTTTGCCATTTCCTTCTCCAGTTCATTTTATGGATGGTGAAACTAAGGTAAAGTTAAGTGACTTGCCCAGCATCACAGTGCTAGTAAGTGTCTGAGATCAGATTTGGATTTAGGAAGGTGAATCTTCCCACCTCCAAACCAAGACCTCTATCTACTGAACTCCTTAGCTGCCCTAGATCATGTTAGTCCTTAAAATATATAGCAGCAATAACAAAATGTGTATTGCATTTTCCTTAGAAAATCTAGGGGGCTGCCAGGTGGCACAGTGGATAAAGCACTGGCCCTGGAGTCAGGATTACCTGGGTCATCAAATCAGATCTCAGACACTTAATAATTACCTAGCCAGGTGGCCTCAGGCAAGCCACTTAACGCCATTTGCCTTGCAAAAAACTAAAAAAAAATCTAAGTCATTCTCTTGAAGTAGTTAACAGAAAGAAAAAGATGGGAGAGAGATCAGGTACTTCAAGGCCATTCATAGGAGTCTCTATGTGTTTGTTTTCTAATTCAAGATAAAAGTAAGATAAAACTATTAAGTCCAATTTAAATCATTAGTTTTTGAATGAGAATAAAAAGATTGGAGCCAGTTGAGTAGCTTATGTCAGATATGACAGTAATACTTTCCAGAGTAAGGAATTCAGAGTCTTAAAACTTAAAACCTATAAACTGAAACAAGAGAATATAAAGATTATCAATGAAAACATTGCATTGACTTCCCTGCTCTGTCTTTTTTCTGCGGGTCTGTACATATATCCATACATATCTATATCTATATCATCTATATCTATCTATATCATCTATAACCATCTCTCTCCACACACACACACACACACACACACACACACACACATTTAAAGGGCATGAGAGGGTTTTTATACCTAGCACTAGTGAGGAGTCTAGTTATCTGAGTTTTTCTACTGACAGTTTTATCACCATCTAGCTTGGGTAAGTTATTTTTATTTCTCAATCTCTATATTTCCTCATCTATAAAAATAGGGTTAATTCTCACAGTAACACTCCCATCAGCTTAGTATCTAGAGGTGAAAAGGACCTTACTCAATAGCACACAGAGATTACAAAGGCAGAATGGAGCTCTGAATTCAGACCTCATTTCTCTCTACTATATTATTGATGGTCTTAAATAAGTTAAGAGATGAGAAATTTCTGCAAACATTAAAAGACTCAATTTGTATAGCTGCTAGGGGGCACAATGAAAAGAGTACCAGGCTTGGAGTCTAGAAGGCTTGTCTTCCTGACTTCAAATCTGGCCTCATAAACTTACTTGCTATGTGACCCTAGCAAATACTTAACCCTGTTTGCCTAGCTTCCTCATCTGGAAAATGAGCTGGAGAAGGAAATGGCAAACCACTCTAGTATCTTTGCCAAGAAAACCCCAAATGAGGTCACAGAGAGTTGAACACAACTAAAAATGACTGAACAAAGGCTTTATTAGAAAGTATTTAACTGGTAGTTAAGGCCTGAACAAAAAGTGAACTTTTTGATAATTAAAAAAAGGAAAAGTTAATTAATTATACCTTATTTGAGAACAAATTTTTACATTTTGATAAATAAAAACAAGGCATATCAATATAGTCTGCCTTCAGAGGTAGCTTATTTCTCTGGCTCTAATCTTAAAAAATGACATACTTTTGAACTGAACCTGAATTTTTAACATTTCCTCAATTACTTTCTTAAGTGTATAAAATCAACAACAACAAATCAAACCCAGATTTGAAGTATTTGTTAATTTCCGAAAGGTAAATATTTGGAGATGGTTCTAACTCATCCTTGCCTGTACTCCAGTGTTGCATTGTTATAAAAAAGGAGAAGAAAAAAAATCAAAATTTTAAAAAAAGAGCAATAAAATAAAGTGTTCACAAATTTTCTTGGTTCCGCATTTTTGGTAAGCAAGAAAATTCATGAAAAAGAAGATTTACTTTTCTATCATTTAACAATAACAATAACACAGAAACACAAAATGCATTTGTACTGTGCTTTAAGCAAAACATTGTTCAAAGGAAACTTTGGGGGATATGTATGCTTTCCACTTAAAATCTTTACAATGATAAAAGTTATAATATCTCTCTAGTTCCAGACCCTCATTCCCTTTTAATTTTCCTGTCTAAAAAAGTATGTAGCAGGAGTTTTTCAAAAGCTAATCAACTGACTAATAAAGAAGAAACTGTTGTTCTTTGGTTTGAAGTAAATAAGCTATGTTAAAGAATATATTTTTTCTTTCATAAAAAATTAAGCATTTAACCTTTCTTGTTTTACTAATTACCTTCTCCTGCTTTGTTCCACTTAAAATATGTTAAATAAATATATTATATACATATATATAAATTTGATTCCATTTAAAAAGGTATATTACTAAGATGCATTCAGAAATATGTCTACCACATTAAATGAGATAAAGTTGTGATGTGCAAGTCAATTCTTCAATTACCAAAAGTTGTGGAAGGAAAAGGTTGAATTGAATAAAAAGAATAGTATATGAATAAAGTTTACTAAAAAAAGGGATGTATCTTCTTGTTAAAGATGATATTATTAAAGGATGGAAGAGCTGTGTATGAAGCATACTATAATTAAAAGACTGGGTTTGTGTAACCTGAGGAAGAAAAAGAAAAACTATTCACCAAAACCTAGCAATTGGTTTACTGCTTTTGTTATCAATGTAAAGTTGCATGGCCCATTTGTTTAAATGGATTTAATGTTTAAATGGCTTGCAAAAATGAATGGGAAAATTGACAAAATATAACACATCAGGATTCATTTTAATAAATTAAGAGGAAAGGAGATTAAAGATTTGATATTCATCAAGATTAATAAAAAGATTAATAACAAATAGATAAATAGATAATAAATAAATAAAAAGATTAATAAGTAATTTAAAACTAAAATAGGTATTAGGCTATAAAGGGATAAAATGTGAAAAAAGTTTTTAATTACTTGAAGTATGGAAAATTAATTTGGAAAATTGAGATTAATATCCAGTCTATATAAGAGAATGTCCAATCGGGTGAGAATCTTCAAAATTTTTATTATTCTTGTTCAATCAGTGTGTAGATATTTATTCCTTCATTGTTTAGCACTTTCTTAAGTCATTTGTTCACTGATAATGTGCAAAGAGTGAAATGTAAAGAAGTGAATCAAAATGTAAGGAGATAATAATAATAAATTTTAATAGTTACAAGGAAAATTTAAGAACATTCTATGGATGTAAACTTAAGTGAGAGAATGAAAAACTCAGAGATAAATGGATCATACTGCCTCAGCGGATTCTTTGAGAAGTATTTTAGTTAGCTAGTGCCAAATAACAACAATAAAACATGTAATTTGAAAAGAATTAATAACCAATTTGAAATTTCTCTAAACATAGTTATCAAAGAAATAAATGTGAGATTATAAAGAAATCCAAGATCCGTCAATTGGAGAATGGCTAAACAAGTTTGGTACCTGAATACTATGGAATATTATTGTTCCACAAGAAACCATAAATGGTTAGACTTTAGAGAAGCATGGAATGAATTATGGGATCTGATGCTAAGTGAAAGGAGAAGAACCAAAAGAACAATATACACATTAACAACAGCATTGTGAGATGATCAACCTTGATGGAAGCAACTCCTCCCAGCAGTTCAGAGAACTATGACAACCATATTAGACCAGCTGTGGACAATGTTATCTCCATCCAGAAGAAGAAAAATTAGACAAAAACAAAAAAAAGAAAAAAGAAAACAAAACATCCCTTTAGAAGTTGATGAACACTTTTTAAAAATTATCTCTTATGTATCTCTTCCCTTAATCCTAATTCCTCCTTCAGAAAATGAATAATCTATAAACATGTTTATCAAAAATAGGCATGTACAATGTTAACTGACTGCCACTGAGGGGAGGGGAGTGTAGATGAAAATTTTGTAACTCAAAAATATACATATGCATATGTATGAATGTTAAAAAATGAAATGAATGAACTTTCTGGGGAAAATTATGACTCTAGACAAAATTTAGAGGGGTAGAACCCACAGAGAGAATGAGTGATACAATTTCCCATCCAAAACAACTTAGAAGTTCCACGGGAAAGGTCTGTTTCACTGGGACCAGTGGTTAGAAAAAGCTGCTGCAAGTGCAACCACAGCCACAGCTGCAGCCTCAGCAGCAGTGCAGCTGGCCAAGTGCTTAGATCCCCAGCGACACTTGGATCTGTGGCAGAGGGGGCAGTTTCCAGACTTCTTGGTCCAGGGGTCACTTGGAACAATTTGAAGGGGTGGTGAGAAAATTCTGCTGTACTAGTGTGAGTGTGGAGTGAACACCAGACTCCTGCACCTCCAGAGTGCAGCCCACAGACAGTAAGGGGGTTGGGGAAACTGCAAAGGTCTCTCTGTTCTCCCTGGGGCAGGACTCAGCTGTTTGCCCACACCCAAATCCAGGTTGCAGTTTGGGCTCCCCCACTACCATAGCTGGTCAGAGACCATCCTCACAGCTCTAGGGCACAGGGAAGGGCCTGTGGTCATTCACATACCAAAGCACAGGCAAGAGAGCAGTCAAAGCCTCTCATAAGACCTTGGAGGAATTAAGCACCCTGTGTCACAGGGTGTCACAAAAAACCTCGAAGCCTTGGAGGTGTGATAAATCAGTCATAGGTTGATAGGGGTACTGTGCTAACTCATCAACCTCACTTTCTCTTCTGGAATCACCTGGGTCCAGTGGCCAGATAATAGATCAGGACAACTGGAGATGCCGTGGATGCAAAGTAATTAGGGTTAAGTGACTTGCCCAAGGTCACACAGCTATTAAGTGTCCAAGGTTGCATTTGAACTCTCATCTTCCTGATTCTAACTTAGATATGGAGAAAAAGAGAGGTCTCTCTTTATACACACAAACACACATATTTCAAAAATATTATTTTAGAGTAATTTTGGATGGATATAAAACTAATTTCACATGGTCTGCATTCTTTTTTTAATTATAATTTTAAGTTAATTTCCTTGTAGAAAAAATGAAGAAACAGTACAATAAATCCAACAAATGAAAGCAGAAATAAAAAGCATAATATATATATATATATATATATTACAATTATGTTAAATGATTTTTAAAAGGCTATTCAATTTAGATAGCATGGTAAGGAGAACAGTTTTAATGCCTGGACTTTATTAAGTATTTTGCTATGGTTGGATATTGAAAATTTAAATTGATGGAAATGTACTAGAAAGTTTGTATTTATTTGCTTGGGGTTTTTTTTGGACTGGAGGTGGTTAGAATGTTACTAAGCAAGCTGAATCAAATGAAGCCAGGGACATGGGAATCTTCATAAAACATTATATATCTAATAATTAAATAATAGTATCAATAACTTAAAATATCAATAAATCATTCTCTCAAAACACAAAACTCTTTAATATTTAAAAAGAAATTTTTGTCCTTTGGGGAGGAAGGGGAAGAGAAGATAGGCTTAAGAAAGTAATGATAGTTCTACTTATTAACTTGCATAACACCTTGTTTGACTCCTATGATCCCTGAAAATGACTTATTTGTGTCATCTCTATATAACTATTTATAATCTATATCTATATAAATGTAATGATGATGAAAAAAACTGTTTTTAAATTTCGAAGTGGCCTTTTTAAATTCATCCTAAAGTTCTCAAGCTACTGCTAGGCTTTTTGAATCCTCGAGGAGACCCTTGATTGCTCTTATATCCAGGGGATATCTATTTTACAGAATGGTCTTCCAAGGCTGCCTTGAAATGGACTGCTAGTCTGGTGTCTAGGACTACTAAATACACATAAGTGTTTAAATGTTGACAACAATAGTAGAAAAATTTAGGTTCCAGATTATTAAAATCCATACAGCAAGCCCATTTTATTTCACAGGAAATAGTCTAAAACAAAATGAAAGAAAATACTGTAAATAGTAGCTACATTATTAATTTTTCCAGGAAATTACTTTGGCAGTAAAGTATATAACAGATTGTGATGCCAGACACTGGTGTTGGCAACACTGTTTAGGAGGTAACTATAATAGTTCATTGTAAAAGGTAATGTAGTCTTGAATTATCTTGGTGACAAGGGAAGAAAAAGGGACAGATGGATTGAAAGGAAGGCATCCAGGACACTGAAGGCCAAGTTGATGTCCTTTGAAAATTCTTTAAAGGACATAGGGCTTTTTAAAGTAGATTTAAAGAGGACATAATGAACATCTCTAAGTATTTGAATGGATATCATTTGTAAAAACTAGATTTATCCTACTTTGTTTCAAAATACAGAATCCAAAGCAATGGTAAGAAGAAATAACAGAGAGACCTAATTTCACATCCAATCTCAAATGCTTACTAGCTTTGTGACTATAGGCAAGTTACTTAGCCCCAAACGCCTCAAAGAAAGGAAGAAAAAGAAAGAAATATGAAAATCTGAAACTTGAGGTAAAGGGAAAATAATTCTACTTGACTTTATTATAGTTGAATATTCTACAGTATTGTGTATTGGATAAGGTATTGAATTTTTATTCAAAAAGAACCAAATCAAACCTTGCCATAGATACTTATTAGTTATGTGATTCTATGTAATCCAATTAAACTGAGTCTCAATTTCCTTATTTGTAAAAATAAAGATAATGCTAGCAGTTATCTACCTCATTGGATTATTTTGAAGACCAAATGAATCATAGGATCATAGATCAAGAAGTAACCTTATATATCATGTAGTCCAAACTCCCCATTTTGTAGATAAGAGATCTGAGGTTCATCAAGGTAGGCTGACAAGGCACTAAGTGACAGTATAAGATTTGAACTTATTTGTGGTGACATCATATTCCAAAGTGTGTTCTTTGAATGTAAAATATTCTTAATACTATAATATACTGACTATTATGCTTGGCCACTGGCAGACCAGGCAGAAACTGGACGATCTCTGTAGAAAAAAGTTTACATTTAAACAGGATTAGATGGTCACTAATGACTTAACCATGACATTGTCAGAACACTTATCTTTTCAATTATATCTGACTCTTTGTGATCAAATTTGGGGTTGGATTTTCATTCCTTCTTCAGCTCATTTAGTAGATGAAAATACTGAGGCAAAGAGGATTAAGCAATTTGCCCAGAATCATCCAGATACAAAGTGTCTGAGGTCAAATTTGAACTCAGGAAGATGAGTCTTCCTGACTCCAGGTCCAGCACTTTATCCACTGAGCCACCACAAAATAGAAAACTGCCAATTTGTTCTCTAATCAGAAATCAAATATCTCTTTAAAAATCAGGCAAATTCATTCTAACACAGAATTTTATAGCCAGAAGCAGTGATGTGCAGATAAATGTTTAATAATCAGATCTCTAGGACAAAGAAAGTACTCACAAGACACTATAAATGAAGTTTAATCTTCATTATTTTAGATTATCAACAAAAGAATGAATAAAACCCTGTTGTTTTGTAGCATTTTGAAATTTCTGAGGTGTAAGTGCTCCCACTTAAAATCTTGTCCAGAAGGAATTTTGAGATCATCTTATTGTCATTTTACAAAAAAAAGAAAATCAAGTCTGTAAAGTTAATTTGTTCAAGGTAATATAGCAAGTAATGTGAGTTCTTAGATAGGACCCACATTTTATGAATTATCATCCAATTATAAATCCTTTTATTCCATTCTACTTATTACCAATTTCAATTACCACAAATTGGGATGAACTGGCTTTTGGGATAAACAAATAAGTCTCCTGATATGATAAAAATTGCAGAAATCTGGGTAAGACTCAGAATAAGAACAACTTATCTTCATACATTCAAATCAAGCCTCCAATAATTGCTATCAGTGATATCTATCTGCCCCAGTTCATTGAGCTAGAGAAGGAAATGGCAAACTAATCCTCTATTTTTGCTATGAACCCCACCCCCACCAAAGAGCATTATGAAAAGTCAGAAATAACTAAACAACAAGGATTGATCCAAATTACAAGCTTGGAACTAAAATACAAAAATTTTACACCAGGAAATCAGTTTTAAAACTTTAAGGGATCTTAGAGACCATTTCACCCATTTCCTCTTATGAAGCAATGCAATTGATTAAAACAGTTCACAGAAATGGCAAAGGGAATAGGTAAAAAAATTACCTCATCAAAATCTGAAAAATCTACATTTGCTGAAGTTTTATTTTGAATAACCAAAAGGTCTATTAAAATCCAAGATGAGTTTTTTGGCTACATAAAATAGATTTGGAAATAAGAGCATGGCACAATCATTGCTTTTCACAATGAAGATTGCTTTCGTCAGGAAACTAGTGCCCACACGGTCCAAGATGTGCAAAGGATTCTCAAGATTTTACTCTTGGGAAATACCCACATTAAAGTTTCAAAATACAAATAAATACCCCCTTGTCTTTTTGTTGATTATTATTTATTCAGCAGATATTTTGGTATAGTGTGGAAAAAACTTTTTGGGTTTAGAACATTATGAGGAAATGATCTAAAGTATCTTTCAAAATCACATATACCATATAATCAAATATTATAGTCTTCATAACTAGGTTTAACACTGGCAAGTATAACCTAGAATAGATGTGTTTCTGCCACTATTGTAGTTTTTTTGTTTTTTTTTTTGGTAAGGAAATGGGGTTAAGTGGCTAGTCCAAGGCCACACAGCTAAGTAATTATTAAGTGACTGAGGCCAGATTTGAACTCAGGTACTCCTGACTCCAGGGCTGGTGCTCTATCCACTATGCCACCTAGCTGCCTCCACTATAATAGTTTTAAAACACATAATTAAGTGATCTCCAGAAATTTTCTGAAAAGTTTCTAATATAATGAGCTCCTCTTTTCAGCTGCCTATGATTCTACTTTTCCTCAAGGTTTTTCAAATTGATATTAATGGGATTGGGTAGAAGAAACAGGGGGAAGAATAGCAAGGGTAAAGGAGGTCAGCTCACCTTGTTCACAAGTTTTTTTTTGCCATCACCAAACACCATCCGAAGTTCTGATCTTTTCATATTATCCGTAAGTTCCATTGTACCAAGATCGTTTTAGGTTTGCATTTATACTCTTAGAAGTAGAGTCATTTAATCAGTTTACATATCTATTGCTACACCCTCTTCTGAGGTTATATAAACAGTCAGCAACAAATAGAGCTTTGGGTCAATTGAACTTTCAAAACTTTTTCCATTCTAATCCTTGCTCAGTTACTGTCCAAGCAAGTAGATTTATCAATATTATAACTTACACCACAAATGTGAACTTAAGAATTTGGGAATGACCTTTTAATACTCAGTCTTTGACTTCTGGGATCATTCCTAATTTCTGAATTCAGTAGTGTTAGTATCCAAAGGCTTTCCTTCTTACTTGGCAAAGCTCCAGGATCATGCTAAATTATGTGGGTTGAGCATGTTTCAGTGTCAGTATGCAATATTGTTACTGTTGTGTAAACAAGGCTTTCCTGTTCACTGTGAATAGGCTAAGAATATCAGTGTTTTCCAAATTACAAGGCTTCTGACAGTATTCTTATTGTAATCCAAGGTCTATAGCATTTTCAGGGCATGACCCAAGAAAATTCCTGTTTTCCTCCTCATTTTCTGTGGTTCATCTGGGAAGTCTGTATAATCACAACATGGGAAAGGAAAAGTCCTATAAGGGATATTGGAGATTGCCTGTGAAAGAAAAGTCATTGAAGGCTAATATCTACCCTATTTTAGGCAGTCTCTTTAATACACCATTATTTTCCATGAAGCGATCAAGGACCTTTAAGTGGGAGTCCAAAGTGATTGTTCAGTTGGACCTTATTTTCTGCTTTCATAACTTTCAATTTCCACTTTGCATTTTATGTCTTGGTCAGCTCCTATGTTCTTTTATTTATCCTTTTTTTTGGCAAGGAAATGGGATTAAGTGACTTGCCCAAGGCCACACAGCTAGTTAATTATTAAGTGTCTGAGGCCGGATTTGAACTCAGGTACTCCTGACTCCAGGACCGGTGCTCTATCCACTGCACCACCTAGTCTCCCCTCTTTTATATATTCTAATTTTAATCTGCTTCCTTTAAATCTGGCTACATGAAAGAGATTTTAAGATTGTGAGAACATGAGCTAGAATGAAAATGAGAGAAGGGTATGCTATTATGTTTGTACTGCTAATTACCCCCAAACAATGACAGGATAAATTTCCCTTATGCACAGCAAAAAGAACTGAATATTTGAGATATATATATATATATATATATATATATATATATATATACACATACATATATATGTATGTGTATTTAGATAGATGATAGGTAGGTAGTGAAAAAAGGTGAAGAAAAGCAATATTTTGTGGTCTAAAACCAATATGTATCAATAAAAATCATTAATCCAAAGAAATTTAATCTACCTTTTCTATTTTCAGAGCTAGGAGACTATGGGTTTGGAATACTGGATACATTATTGACTTGTTTTGTTGAACTGACATTTTTACTTTTCTAATTTTTTTAAGAGAATGCCTAGTTACATTGGGGAGAAGGCAAGGATTATTGATTAATGAAGCTAACATCTAAGTAAAACTACCAATTTAATTTATCATAAAAAAGATTTATTTTCATGAAGCCATAGAACAATAGAAGTCTAAGTTTAGAAACAACCAATTCAATTTATCCGAATTTTTTAAGATTATAGATTTGGTCTATTTTATGGTTAACTATTCCCTTTGTGGATTCTACTTTCTTAATAATACACAAAAAACTGATATCTTTCCCACTAACAGAACCTTCTGGTTCAGATTGGATCTACATCATTATGTCATGAAGATAACTTTAAATTTATATTTGGATTGAAAGCTGAAGATTTTATATATATATAATATTTATTTATATTATATATTTACATAAACATTTATATATATATATATATATATATATATATATATATGCTTTTTTTCTTTTGTCCTTTGTTCTAGAAGAAGGACACAATATCAGGTGATGGAATGACAAGTATATCAATAGGATTTGAGTGAAGCATTGCTGTGCTATATCACAAGTCTCACTCCTCCACACTATCTGGGTTCACTGTCTAGATGCTAATCAGAATAACTGGAGATGTCTCTAGATGTGAGGCAATCAGGGTTAAATGTCTTTGCCCAAGGTCATACAGCTAGTCCCAACTGTCTGAGGCTGGATTTGAACTCCAGTGCTCCTGACTCCAAGGTCAGATATATGCATATTATGAATATATTACATGAGTATATATATATATACACACATACATACATACACATATATGATAAATTATGATCAATAAGTTTAGTATAAATTAAATATAACATTTAAAAGTTTCCATTTTTTTGTATTAAAGCAAAGGCGCGATTTATTATGCTTCAATTTGAGACTGTCTCTATATATCACATGTGAAAGAGCTAAAAATTCACCAGTGAAGCTGTATTCCTGTGGATAGATTATCAGTTTGGTCAGATAGCTGATTCATTGATCTGATAAAATAATTAGGCTAATAAAATTTATTTAAATATATTTATGCTCTCAAACCATTGATTGAGATGGTAATATTTAAACTCTTCTGGACTAGGGGATTCTGACACCATCCTATGTTAATTGTAAACTCAGCTTCATAGCTATTAGAAGCATCTTTTTTTCATGTTTATTTTGACATTTTCATTATAGTTCTGGTATTTTATTTGAAGGGAACACTGAAGTGACATGTTTTCTCCCACTGGGAAAGTTGAACACTTGTCAGCATTCTCTGCTGTTCTGGGATATCAAGTTCTATATCTAAATGTTCCTTTTGTTGTATTTCTTAATCAAGTTTGAAAAAAATGGCAGAATTCCTCATTGAATACTTTGATAGATACATTATGTCACTGGCAATATGGAAAGCAAGAGTATATGAATATGAGCAATAGTATTATAAGTGGATTACAGGGTTTTACATTTTTGTATTTGAAAGTTCCCTCAAATCAGTATACTGCAAAATTTTAATCATGAATGACTTAAAAACAATCAAACATTGGGAAATTATAATGAATATATTTGGCATAAGAGAAGAGGTTAAGAAATGTAAGAGGCATGAAAAATTAATTTTCCTCTCTACAGAGAGATAGAGAATTATGTGCACATACATATATAACATATATGTTTAAACACACATAAAACATAGAATACATAATAAATTATGACAAATCAATTCTGTGCAAATTAAGTAACATACTTAAAACAAGGGAGAAATTTATTATGCCCTAACTTTGGGTATCTCAAGAGATCATATGTGAAAGTAATCAAAAGTTTGATTGGTCTTGTCACACAATGCATGGACAAAATTTCAACAATGAAAACTATATTTCTTAGGATATACTATGCAATTCAATTATCTAAATCATGGATTTAGATCACTCATCACATCCATCCAATCTAATTCTGTGAAACCCCAACTCTGTCATCCCATGATTACTCTGCATTAGATTCAGTATGACTAGTGGCCTTCTAAATCTTTTTGACACTGCATAAAACAATTGGACTTGACTCTCAGGGTTGGATAGGGGAGGAGGAGACTTCTCTTTACTCCCACAATATGACCTCCCTGTTTTGTTTTGTTTTTTTCATTTTAGAGTAGGGTGGGACAATATGGACAGTAAATTACCTTCATTTAAAACCTGCCTCTAACATTTGTTTGTAGGCTTTGGCAGATCACTTCAGTAATCTTGACCTCAGTTTCCTTAACTGTAGAATTCAAGATCTGAAGTACTGAAAAGCTTCTTTTTAATTCTCCTATAACCCCAGATCTATAATCTCTTTAACTATATCCTTTATTTTGGAAAGAAAAAGAAAACTTTTTTTTTTCTTATTGGAGTTAGAGATACTGAAGTCAGAAAATGATTTTTTTTTAAGTTTTTTTTTTACAAGGCAATGGGGTTAAGTGACTTGCCCAAGGCCACACAGCTAGGTAACTATTAAGTGTCTGAGGCCAGATTTGAACTCAGGTACTCCTGACTCCAGGACCAGTGCTCTATCCACTGTGCCACCTAGCTGTGCCTCAGAAAATGATTTTAAAGACACAACTTCTATTTGAAATATAAATTTTCCCACCTTTCCATTTAGCTGTATGGTTAGAGCTGAGGATCATCTCAACCAAGCTCTTCATTTTACAGATAAGTAATCTGAAGTCCAGAGGAGTGATTGATTTTGCCCAGATAAATTTTCCTGGTTAGAATTTTTTCTAGTGTAAAATTCAAGTTTCTGTTTTGTGAATCTGTATTTAAAAGTAAATCCCAAAAGTTTCCATAGGTAAGAACTAAGAATCTTTTTTTTCCTAATCTGTGTTTATTCTGGTCAAAATTATAATAAAATAGTTTTGTGTACAAGTGACTTGCACATTATACTGATTTATAAATATTTAATTGAACAGACTGAGGCCTAATTTTGCTAGCTAAAAAAGTCACTAATTTACTTTAAAGCTCCTTTATGTAACTATGGGGAATATTGTGTCATAGAGAGAAATGAATATTTGTAGAGCTTTTGGATAGCTGAACAATTATTTGTTAAATACTTGACTTTTCCTAGGTCATAAGAATTGAAAGATTAATAGCAAACACAAAATGCAAAATTCTTTTCAGCTGATTTTTTTCAGAATCCTAGACTATTTCATCATTTCTCAATGAAGCAAACATAGAAAATATATTTATAGAATATAACTCCTCCCTAATAATTTTGGGTAACAATTATGAGCAACTCAAGGAAAGTTATTATCAGTTCCACTCTTAGACTCACAGTTGAGCACATAAGAAATTTTGTTAGACACTGAAGCTTTTCCCCCAATCATGCTGATTATGAAAATTACTAATATAGTATCCTACATAATTTTGCTCATGATTAATATTCAAAAATGTATATGTCATTAGTTTTAACTAAAAATCTTTTAAACAGGAGTAACAAGCTTGGCAAAACACATCCTTTATATATATATATACATACATATATATATATACATACACAATACACATACACATACATATACATACACACAAGTACATGTGATCATGGTCATACAAACATAGAAATATATACACATATGTGCATGAGCATGCATACATTTGCAAATGTGTATGTGTGTGTGTGTGTGCATTTCTACATAGCATGCCAAAACTTATGCAGTTTCATCATTTCCCTATGGAGTAAAAGTGAAAAATACATTTTCACAATACGACTAATATATAGTAATTATGAATAGGTCAAAATTCTTAGTTTAATTTAAACTTTATAGCTTAAATTGTACTGACTTTTGGAATAAGCTATGTATAATTGTAAATACACAGACATGCACATAATAGAATCAATGTAATGGACAATATAGTAGTATATATATTTAATAGCTAAGTTGCTATTTTAAAATGATGAGGCTAGGGGCAGCTAGATGGTACAGTGGTTAGAGCACTGGCCTTGGCATCCCGAGGCCCTGAGTTCAAATGCAACCTCAGACACTTAATAATTACCTAGCTATGTGACTTGAGCAAGTCACTTAACTCTATTGGCTTACAAAAACAAAAAAAATGAGAATAATTACATGTCATATAGCATTATCAGATAATGTTTTGTAGTCTTATTAGGAACATAGTTCTTGAATTCTAAAGATGTCATGAAAAATTCCTTTACTCTTAAATTACACTTGATTTATATTCAACTTTTGAAGGATATATATGCATTAAAATGAGCTGCATCTATTGTACAAAATAAATAAACTGTAATATCTATGTTTATTAAGATGCAGATCAGCCATTTTTATTGGCTTCTTGTATTATAATTTGTTTCAGCATAATATTTAAGTTGAAAATATATTTATTTTATATAAACACACATATAACCATTCATGTACATATATATATATATATATATATATATATATATGTATATACCTTTGTGTGTGTATCATGAACTAGATGACCAGCTATATTACTTTACTATGTCTTATCAAAAGCCAGTCATCTTAGATTTTTTTTTAATCATTCATTTGATTTATTTTCACTTGAGCTTTGATCACTTTTAAAATGAGTGAATTAGGGATTAGGTTATGGAACTTTTTTACTATCAAATGGTACAATGTTTTTTAGGAGTTTAAAAAAATTATCTTAGACTATGACTCCTCTCAGGATAGGAAATCTAATTCTGAGAAGTCAATCCCAGGAAAAGGTTTAAATTCTGCCAACTTCCCTCTACCTTCACCACACCACACCCCCATCTGTGAGATGACTGATATTACTGATCTCAAAGGAATATTATCCAGCTAAATTGATGAATAATGGATGCAGTTCCTTTAATAATTAGAGAAAGACATCTCTGGAAAGAAGTGAGAAAGAAAATCTGAAAATAGAACCCTGTTCTTATGGCACTTAGTAATTTTCAATGATATTAATAAGGTGGAAGGCTTTTACCTTGAATTATTTCTTAAAAACAAATTCATCATTTTCATGCAATTTGTTTATAAACAACAAAACAAAAGGTAAAAACTCCAAAACTCCAGAGAAAAGGAAACTAAATAAAACCTAGTAATTTTATCTCAAGGGAAATCTCTAGCTGTTGGTAGGATCCCAAATGCAGCATGATTAGAAAATTCTGCTTTCAAAATGGAAAGCATAAACACACATATAGTTAAAAATGTGCTTGTTCATATGCCTATGCACAATATGAATTATATAATATAGCTTAAGTGAGAAGAAGAGATGAAAACTGAGCAAAATAAAGCTACAGTTAGAATTGGGTGAAACAAAGGAAAGAGATATTGGAGGAAACAATCATATACCCAATCCCAGGGATAAAATAATGATTTAATGCATCTTTTCACTTCTTCAATAACATGAATTTAAACTGACTTATTTTTCTATTATGTTTGAGTAGAAATTTTTGTCTCAATCAAATTTTAAAGATTAAAACTTAAATGTTTGTTGAGTTGAATCTACAAATTAACTGCAATTTCAAAACATTACTCAGCTATGCTAAGAAATGCATTTACTGGTAGAAAACAAATTAAAATTCTATTCATTATCTTATTATTATAATTATCTTTATTTGGCATTCAATGGAATGAAAGCTCATAATAATATTTTAAAATAAAAATATTTCCTCTATGGGTGCACATAATAATGTCAAATGAAATAATGTTTCCTACAATTGTCATCTGCTATGAAATACCCAATCTATGACTCTTCAAGATAATCTACCCCTTTCTCCTTCCCCAACTAAGCTTAACCTATAATATCATATTCTTCAGTCATATAGTTTTATAATTGGTCACATACCTGTTTGATGGAAGAATTGCTCTAAATATGCTTTCCAGCAGAATAAGGAGAATTGGAGAAGTGCCAGGTAAGTAAGTTTTGCATTCACTGATAAATTGGGTTACCATAGCAATTCCATAGTCACTAAGTTTCTTAGCAACCTAAGACTCCATAGGCTGCCCGGTAGTTATAAGTGCACAGATCTTTCATCACTTATAACCAAGAACTTCTGAAACATCCTGGTACTGAACTTCTCATAATGTCAATTATATATATTTTTGTTAAATTGGGGAACATACTGGATCAAACAGTATGAAAAGTAGATGCACAAAGAAATAAGAAAAAATAGCAAAGAGTAAATATTCCAAAAGATAATTCTCCCTTTTAGAAATAAAAGAAAAATAAAGAATTGTTGATGTAAAATGCCATTTGTAGGGTTTTCCTTAAAGTAAGACCTCTTATATGCTAAATTCATAGTTAGACATTTTATAATGTTTTAGTACCTGAAGTTAGAGTGACTTTTCAACCTGCATAAAGTAAAATTGATACCTATTGCTATGGAAAGCTGTAAATATCAAAGGGAAAATTCTACTTAAATGTATATTTTAAAAGGACTGGTGAATAGGTTTGCATAATATTGGTCAGCTGTATCATCTTTAAGAATTTTATTTTGTGAGAGTCACAGTGCAGTCCAAAATAAACACATTTTGTCAACAACAGTCAACAACAGTCAATAACAGATGAGTAAGTACTTGTGGTCTTTGTCCTGACATGCTTATTATTTCAAAGTGCTTCATTATTTTTCACAATCCCAATTGTATCAGGTAAAAATGTGGCAAAAGGAACCTCAAATTTGCAGAGGGGAAGCAAGTTGCATTGTGGGGTAGTAACTAGAAATTGACCCCAAATTCAGGAAGAAATCATAAGAACACCTAATAATCTAGCATTGGTTTTGTAGTATCCCTTCCATCTGCTCCACCGTCACAAGCATGCCAGAGTGCTGCGGGAAAGATCTCACCTCATGTTTAGACACTCATTGTCATCAACAACTTAAGATAATTTTCCTCTTTTTTCTTTTTTTAAGGTATTAAGATAATTTTATAATAAAATAAAGATACACTTAAACTCTAGAATGTCCCTGGACAAGATGTCAAAATAGAGCTCCACTCTAACAGGGCTGAGAAGAAAATATAATATCACAGTCTGCCAAAAGAATGTGAAACAGTACACTGTTGAATAGCATTTGTAGCCATTATTGTTTGTTCATTAATTCAGAGCTAGAAGACACATTAGAGGTCATCACAAAAAAAAAAGTTCCTTGTTTTACAGATAAGGACTAACTTGGGAGGAATCAAGGAATCTTTCAACCATCACTATTTCCATTATGGAAGGAAGGAAGGAAGGAAGGAAGGAAGGAAGGAAGGAAGGAAGGAAGGAAGGAAGGAAGGAAGGAAAGGAAGAAAGAAAGAAAGAAAGGAAGAAAGAAAGAAAGAAAGAAAGAGAAACAAACAAACATTCTCTCCATTTTTAAAGCTAATCATGAAAACTTTTTTAAGGATCACACACAAATCGACTCTTTTAATGGTCACATCAATTATTATTTTTTTCTGCTCCTACTGCTAGAACAAATCCTTGTTTGCCCAAGTCAAAACCTTGCAACAACTTTGGGACCAAATATATTCCCTTCAATGAATCATCAATTAATCCAGGTCCTGAGGGTAAAAGAATGAGAGCAAAAGGAAACACCATATATTAACATAATCTCTAAATTAGAAACACTATAAAAATGTCTGCATAAGGAAATTCTATGAGCTCCATATTTCCTTTATTACCATTTGATAAAGATATCATGTAAGAAAATGAGAGCTTATTTATTTTCATTATGAAGAAAAATCAGGAGGGTGGACTTACTTTGTGCATTTATGTTCACTGTTTTCTGTATACATTGATGGATACATACTGGGAGCCTAATAAATGTCTATAGACTGAAACATTCCTACTTATCATACATTAAATAGAAATTTAGTTTTATACTATATATATATATATATATATATATATATATATAGCATCAATTAAGTGAAAGTTATTGTGCTAGTTTCTGAAGATAAAAGTTTGTTGTTTTTTAATTACATAGATTCTATCCTCAAAATAATTTAATAATCCTATGGGAAGATAAGACATCTTCATAAATAATACAAGTTAGAGTGGAAAAAGTATATAGTAAAGAAGAAACAGCAGGGCATAAGGGAGATGAAAAAGAATTGTTTCTGTGACAAATGACATTCCTTTTTACATCAGTTATAGGTGACCTATACAAACCCAAACTCTGTGCTGCAAACCTCAAATGTCAAAAAATAATTATCAATTAATCTAAAGTTGATTTATTGCTTAGAAAGAAGTATGTATCTTATATTTCAGATACTTGTGTGTATTATACCTCCTGTTCCTCCCAATTCAATAAATATTAATGTTAGGTGATGGTAACAGAGAGATAGATATGATATCCCACTTCTCAAAAAGATTCTATCATTTGAAAGTTTAAGCTAAATGCTTTACTTTTTCATGGTTTTATAATCATGTGTTAGAATTTGCTAGGTAAACAGGTTTTTGAAAAGAGTGGTAGTCAAACTGATGGTTAGTCATTATATCTGAATGCAAAGCCTTCCACTCTTTTTTACCAAGCAATTCCAAAACCAAATGTCCAGGTTAATCCTGCTGGAACCCACCCACTCATCAAATGCCTAATTTGTTCCTACTTTTTTAGTAGAGACAATAATATCTGCAGCCAAAAACAAAAACTATATAAAAACAAAACAATGTATTTCTAGACATCAAAAAAACCCTATAATTTTTATTATAGCAACCTCAAGATTTGAATCCTTAAGTCATTAGGAACAAAATCCTTAGAGAGATCTACAGAATACATATATTTACCGTGAGTAGTCCAGAAGCAAGGTCACCAATGTAAACCAGCCATTGAAGCTGTGATTGAAAAACTACATGGCTAACGCTGCAGCTCTAATTTTTTTGACCTGTGTCCATAGCCAAAGTCTGCTGTTTATCAGTTGGCCCCACCTTCACATAACTGAGAATGGTTGCTGAATTTGAGTAACACTCAGACTAGGCTGTCAGATGCCCAGGCCAATTTAATCTCTCAAACCAGTGTTTGCCAAACTCTTCATCACAGTTCTTTCCTTTTAAAAACAATTACTCTGTGACTTTTAAAAGAACACAGCAGTGTCTTCTCTCTTCAGGGATTTCACTACTTGTTCCTTCATAGTAATTCCCTGATCTCTTTTCATCCTGTGTCCTAGCTTATAACTTTCCCCATCTCTCTTAGGAACCATGCAATAACACATCTATTGCCCTTTTTTGGGGGGGGGGATTGCACCAGGTAAGACACTTCAGTCTTTCCAATGTATAGGAAACTAAAGAGGTAAGTTAAAGTTAGAGGGTCCTAGACCTTCAACACTTTGAAAGGAATTTGATACATCTTACTACATTAAACACCAAGATATGGCTACAAAAAATTGCTTCTATTAATTTATTTGGAGTTCTGCACCTAGATAGCTGCATACACTAATGATGAGACTTCATCCTACAAAATATATCTATGGAAACCTGTTTTTTTCCACATGAAGGAAAACTGCCTTGAAATAACATGAATTGTAGCTTTCCTCTTTATTGCAAGTCATGTTTCCTCCTTGGGCTTCTGTTTCCTAGTGTATAAAATGAGAACATTGGATAAAAATTAACTTTAAACCTTCTAGGTCTAAAATTCTAGGCTTCTAAGATTTCCATCCCCAGTTATTTAAATATATAGATAGTTATTCTTACCTAGTGGAAGAGTGAGAGCTTCATTTTTCAGGCAGGCTCATCTCATTATTTCATGCTGATCTCCTAACTTTATTCCTCAGTAAGCAAGGTTCTGTCATTAGTGTTTTACCTAGCTATCAATGAATGTTTCTTTGCCCATGCCTTCTGTCTCTTCTAATTCCAATGTAATTTAACCATCTTTAGTTTTAAGTCGTCTTACTATTTGCTATGCTCAATTCTTTCCCAGGTCTGTTCTGAACACATTTTTTGTCTCCATTTCTTTTTTTTTTACTTACCTGTCATTACATTTTCTCTTGAAAGAGAATTCTAATATATGTAACTCTAATAGATGCATGTATGTATGTATATATATATATATATATATATATATATATGTGTGTGTGTGTGTGTGTGTGTGTGTGTGTGCGTATAACAGTCAAAAAATGAAATATCTATCTATGGGTAATTTCACTTCTTTCTCATTCCCATATTCTCTCCCATATTTTTGGATATCTAATCCATACAAAGCTTCATTTAGTTTCCTTTTTTAATCATTAAAAAGAACAATCACATTCCTTTGCAATATCATGAAACAAATCATTCCATTTTAATGCATCTACATTAGAAAGTTCTTCTTTTACCCTTCCCCCAAATATGTTCCCTCATAAATTCCCTGTTTTCTCTCCTTTGTATATAGAGCAGGAATAATCCCTTTTCCATATGCCAGCCCATCAGAGGCAATATGACATTGTGGAATGAGAGATAACCTGGGAATTGGGATAACTGATATCAGGAGACATCTAATTCCAAGTTCTGTCTCTAATTAATGCTATCTTGGAACAAGGCATTTTTAAATTGCTAAGCCTCAGGTTCCTTTTCCATAAATGCAGACATTGGACAAGATTAAATAACTGGGAAATGTAATCATGACTATCAAAAGTCATTTCATTTTTGTTCTAAATATTGTTTTTGTTGTATTGATATATTTTCATGAGGAAACTCTCCATCTTTGTAACAGTTAAGAGTTATTGTATAGGGGACTTTTACATTGTTTAAAAGGTTGGTTCCCTAAGATTTCTCCTAAGTCTGAGTCTATTAATAGCATTAAAACCAGATATTATACTTTTTAAAACATAAACATCATTACATTTATTAAAAAGCTCCTCCTAGTATTCCCATGTGTCATCACATCAAATTTCCTAGCAATATGAGGATATAAATATTTCCCTTTATTTCTGAACTGAATAATAGCAGTAGTTTTGAAATCTTTATCTTTAATGACATGGGCTGTTTCTTCCCTTTATCTCAATTAAAAATAATTTCTTTAGCCCCCCCCCCCCAAACTATCAATGTTCCTTGAAATAATTTCTAACCTTACCAGAAGCAGTAGACAACTTGAAGCCTGGAGTCTGCTCCTATCCTCAATAATTTATTCTGAGAGCCAGGACTAGAACTCTTGACTGTTTTTTGTTGCTCTTCTGAATCAGCTAATAAGGAGGTAATGAGTCTTTTCTTGTTAAAGCTCTCCCCTTTCCAAATAAATCACAACTAAACCTCTTGAACTAGGGACTTCCTGCTAATCTGTCCAAAAAAAACCTAGCTTTAAAGGTGCTTAAGCAAGGCAAATTGATCATGGTGGCAAGACATAGTATATTGGCAATGTGTATGGAGTGAGTCCAAAGAGCATGTGTTCAAAAGGAACAAAAATATTATAGGCATTAAATTTTATGAATTCTGATTAATTTAAAAATAAGTAGCTTGATGTTTTCAATCATCTTAAAAGATTTAAAAATCTACACATTAGCAATTTGTTTGTGTGTGTGTATGTGTGTGTGTGTGTGTGTGTGTGTGTAAAAAGGCTGTGAAAGTATCTTTAATGGATGCAACAAGGTTTAACAGATAAGATCCTAAACTAAGAAAGATGAATTCATATCTTGTCTCTGCTACTTTATAGAGGTACTGCACCTTGGTATTATGTTGAAGATATCAGAATGTTACAACCTATTAGATTACATAATATTGTGCTGGGTTTATTATATTTTCCAGTTAAGAGATATTTAGATTAACTGAAATAACCAATGTTGGCTCCGTAGAACAAATGATGAAACATGCTTTCCTCTGTCCTTTAAGGAAAGAAACTATAGGTGTTATTTGTTGGCAAAAGAAGCATTTTGCTCCAGAAATATTATGGGTGCCTCTGAATAATACAATAGCTGAAACAATCTATTCAAAATAAAGTTAAAGGAATATTATTTCATTGTAAAAGACAAATATGAAGAAGTTATAGAAATGTGTGAACTAATACTGAGGAAAATTTACAAGTTAAGCAAAATGATGTTAATATATATGATACTGAAAGGCACCAGAAAGTTGATAAATGCTAAAAACAATCTCAACTTCTACAGAAAGGTGGGAGATTACAATTATAATGTGATAACATACATTGTTATACTTGACCAATTATTGATTTGTTTTGCTTGACTATACTTCATTTTTATGATGGTCCTGTGAGGTAGGAAGAAGTCATTGGGAATTAACAGCAAAATGCAAAACTTCGATAATACATTTTAAAGTAATTTATCAGCTAGTTTAGCTTCACTATTTTTTTAGGGTTTTCTTTTTGCAAGGCAAATGGGGTTAAGTGGCTTGCCCAAGGCCACACAGCTAGGTAATTATTAAGTGTCTGAGACTGGATTTGAATTTAGGTACTTCTGACTCCAGGGCCGGTGCTCTATCCACTGCACCACCTAGCTGCCCCCCACTATTTTTTTTACAAGAGAAAGTGAAAGAGGAAATTATAAATTATCTGAATGCAGAAGAAAAAAAAAGAAAACTTTTCACTGGCTATGCAAGCACCACCTATGTGACATCTTGTGAATTTAATCATATTAACTCTTCTCTGTTCAATTATTTTCAATTACTTTCTATTATCTGAATATTTTGTTTAAGCTTATTTCACACTACACCTCTTCATAATTTCAAGCAGTAGCTATAGAGAACCCTTTAGTGATCCCCATGTACATTGTAATTGCTACTTCTATGGTTTTATTCCTTTATTCACATTAGCATAGCAAAAATCTAGTTGATACACAAATAATTATAATAAACTGCAAACCAATGATATGTCATAGCTTTAATTTATATATGTATATATACACATATAACATATAACCATACATATACCCACAAAACATATATATATATATATATATATATATATATATATATATATAAAACATATAAACATATGTATTATAAAAATGAGCATTGGGAAATGTTCCCTTGTCAAAAGTGTTTACCACTCTTATGGCAGATGATTTCTGCAGAGTTCAATGGAAGAAAATAAGTTCTGATATGATGCAGTCATGTAGATCTCCTTGTTTCAAACATATTTATTTCAGCAAGTAACCAGAATACTACAATGGTCTCCATAGATATTCAAAACAGATTAGATTTGCAACCTACTTAGGAACAAAGAAACAAATGGTGCAAGATTGCACATTGTCTTTATTATGAAATACTGTCTTGGTCAACCAAGCTCACCTCCTATGAATTAAGCTTGACTCCTTACTCCCATTGCTTATATCCAATCTTATGCCAACTTCATTTGATTCTGCTACTACATCTCTTGTTTTTTTTTTTTCCACTTCTCTCCTTTGACACTGTTATCCTTCTGATCCAGGTGCTCATCATCCAGCACCAGGTCTCACGCTTCTGTGGTTCATTGTTTAGGTTTTAATGGTCTAGAATGAGTGTAACTAGCATGTGTTTTTTTGGTTCTTTTCAAAAATAATTAAGGATCTTTGCCTCCCAGATTGTTAATTTTGTGATGGTAATTTATTCAAACTTTGTCTCAGTTCTTTGTCAGGCTTGCTAATTGAATGGGCTTGCCACAGATAAACTGAGACCTAGAAAGACTTTAATTTAGAAAACCCAAGATCACCCACTACATTTTATGCTATTGCTAGTCATCTTAACTTTTTTTCACTTCTGGATTTTGATGACTCTGGAGGTGAGAATAAGATGATTTTTTTGAAGCTCTGTCTCACTTCAATTAAATTCACACGCAAGTGTCATTGGTCCTCTTTAAGAAAAATAAAACAATAACAACTTTATTACCTTACTGGTGGTTTTCCCTACTCCAAGCTTATCCCAATTTTAGTCAGTTCATCACAAAGTTTGATTATCTTTGAGTATAGAACAATTATTATATGAAATCCTCTATTTGAACTCCCCTTTTAGCTTTTAAGTCATCATTATTTAGTGCTTTTCTATTTTTTCTAATCTTCTTACACATTCCCCTCCACAACCTCTATGATCCAGTAGTACTTGCTTTCTTGCTCTACCTCACACAAATCATTCTGTCTTGCATCTTTTTCATGCTTGAAATACTCTTCCTCTTTATCTAATCCTTCTGGCTTCCATGATTTTCATCAAAGTTTAGTTAAAATTCCACCTTTAGCAAGATATCTTTCCAAGTTTTCTTTTTTAACTACTTAGTGCCTTCCATCAGTGATCATTACCAATTTTTACATTATATATCTTGCCTGTACAGTCTCTCCCTTATTTTCCACCATTAGAATGTGAGCTCTTAAAGATCACAGATTATTTTATTGCTTTTTTTTCTGTGTTCTCAGATATTATCACAGGGTTAATTAATCAAGTGATTAATAAATGCTTGCTGATTGACTAAGTTGCATACAAATAGAATCCACTGAATTCGTTTATCAGGTTGTATAATTTTTGAAGGAAATGGAGAATGAACCTGCCTTGAAAGAAAGAGGAATGGGCTATCTTGTCCTTGGAAAATTGTGATACATTTTTTAAGAATCAGCTGCATCCCAACCCCACCAATCAGTTTTTTAATAGCAATATTCACAAAAGATCTTAAACACAATTCATTATATTTACATGAAAAATATTAATAAACTCATGTTCCAAGATATTGAATCATGTTCTCAAGGGTTTGGGCCTAACCAGTTTTATACTTTCATTTATTACAACCATTGCCAGCATCTAGTCATTGTCAGTTTGTATTACTGCAGAATAGATATCCTTAAAAGAAAATATCTGCTTTGATGAGGAGAAAGAAAATATGTAGTGCTCACAGTACTTCATTTTTGCATTTTAACTTAAATATACCTAATATATTTTGAATATTAAGAATAAAAATAAAAGTAAATACTTATGAGATCACCTTTAAATCATAAAATCTATTACTTCTAAATACATATCTTTTCTATACTTTGAATATACTATACTAATAGATTAGGGCTTGTTTTCTAAGGACTGCCTAAGATAAAAATATAAAAGGGTCACATCACTAGCAGATTAGTAATCATGTTATGATCCTTTTTTTTGGTCATAGAATCCTAAGAAAACAAGAAGAATGAATAAGCAATAATTTTTACTCTCCTGTTTATGATTCGGAACTGATGGTGGCAAAGGGAAGGGAAAAAAGTGCCCTGAGGTTGGGGGAATAAGAATTACTATGTTTAGTATATCAACAAACATCAATTTGGTAGTTGGTTCTCTATGAAATCTTTGCTCAAAGACTAATAAAATTGTTTGGTAAAATGTAACTAAGATTCCTAAAGATATAAATGGAGTATGGTTTATAACTTGCATTGTTAGGTTTTGTTCAAATCATTGAGATCATAGATCCATTTGGGAATTTGGTATTTTTGTCAAACTGGTGCCATATGGGGGTGGGAACAAAAATACTACAATCATTGGATGGGAGAACTTCATGGTTTTTCTAAAATCATCTTTCAATGTTAAGATTCTATGGTTATACGGGGCGGCCAGGTGGCGCAGTGAATAGAGCACCAGCTCTGGGGTCAGGAATACCTGAGTTCAAATCTGGCCTCAGACACTTAATAATTACTTAGCTGTGTGGCCTTGGGCAAGCCACTTAACCCTATTGCCTTGCACAAAAAAAGATTCTATGTTCATAATTAACTGAATAAATATAATCAGGGTGAAGTTACTCAAGACTCAACTTATCTAAATAATCAGTTATTAGTATTCTTCTCTCTTGTCAGAATTTTGCAAACTCTTGCTTGGGCAAAAAGTCTAAAAAAGAAACAGGTATCAGGGATTTCTTAATACACACACACACACACACATATATCTGAATTAAGACATGGATCAGTATAAATTGTGTGTGTATATAAATTCAACTTACTTTTCTTTTTAGAAAATTGATTTTGATAATGACCCTATGACAGAAATTTGCAAAATTATTTAAAAATAAATACTAAATCTAAATAACTAAAACAGAGATGTAGGCAAATACATTTTATAAAAATATTATTAATTTTCCCAAATAGAAACTGAGGTCATGATTAGTAGAAAGTTTAGAAAGTTTAAAGTAACTTACTCTGAAAATTTAAATTTTCTACACTGACTTAACTGGGTGTTGCAGTTATTTGAAATTTTGAAGGTCATAGCTTATAAGGTCAGGAAAACATTAAAAATCCAAGATGAAAGAAGCAAGAAAAGGAATCTGATCATTACTAATATATCCTAGTATTGTATGATCATTCCAGAATCTTACATCTACCTAGAAGGTTGAAAAGAGTTTCAAAACAGTGATGGAAAGAAAAGATGGCTCATATGTTATTGTAAACAATCATTTAAAATTTCATTATATATGATCATGCAATTTTAAATGTCCACATAAAAATACATCTCTACACTCCATCACTGTGTGTTTCTTGGTGGAAATTTTTGTGTATGAACCAATCAATTGACACAGTTTGATGCTCTTACATATAATCTAACTCCCCCATGGAAACTCAATCTGGTTACAGTAATATGATAGTTACATACTTCCTACATACCCATTGTCATACATCTGCCACTCTCAAATTCCTCCTGGATGAGCCTCACTATTTCATAACAAGGAGTTATTCATCAGTTAATAGGAGGCAGCATAGTATGGAGCAAGTGTTTGGTGTCTTACATTTCTAACTATTGGTAAATTATGCCAATTTATAAGTTAAAGGTCAGAATTGCTTAAATTTGTTTTTTTTTCTCTAATAATCATTTAAATTTTTTCAAGTGGTTAGTTATATTTTGTATTTTTATTTTGATAATTGCATGTTTTAATTTAATCAATTTTCATTGGAGAAGTCTCTTTAATGTTATTAATTTGTATCACTTTCCTCTAGATTTTATACCTTAAATTGTGCTTTAATTTCACCAAAGACATCATACAAATGTATGTCTCAAAAAACAAAACAACAACCCTATAATTCTATTTGGCCCATTGAGTACACCACTGAGATGGAATTCACTTGACCTGAGCTTCCCATCTTTTTTATCATTAATTTCCTGGGAGAGATTTGTCATACTTTAATCCCTTGAGTTTTGAAAAGAAAAAAAAATGGTGATGGTTCCAGATCTTCATCATATTATGAGAAAGTACACAAGTTCCTTGAAATTCTTGAAACAAATGTACTTTTTCTTCAGGGAAAAAGTGTGATAAAGATCTTTAAAAATACCTGGTACTTGTTATTCTTCATTAATTATTTAGCCTCCTGGTATGCCTCATGTAGACCATGGTAAAACAATGGTGAATTTAATGAGGGATAGTATATTGTCTTACTAAATGACACTATCATTAAAATAAAATTATTTCAAAAAATTCTCTGGGAAGTAGTAATAAGTCCAGAGACTATCCATGGAAAAAGGAATAATTGTTATCAGGATGAACCTTATATTTTTAATGTATAATTTGTAGTGACAAACGATCATTGTTTCATCACATTCTTGGTCATGTAGCCTTGACTCTTGAACCTCAGGGCCTTTTGTCAAATCATTCCTATTCTCTGAAAATATTTCCTATCTGTTTTCCTGTTATATTCCTTAAAGCCTAACTCAAACACCACTTTGACTGAGAAGTTTCACTGCATTCTCCTTATCCTCCCTGTCACAATTTTTGCTCTTAGGCACTTATTATCTGTTAGATCTCTTGGCTGGATTACTAACTACCAGCAATCACCAAGATCATAAGATTTCTGTCTGATTTAAACTTTATATGTGCTCCTATTTTTATTATACATTTATAGGTTTCATTGAGTCAATTGACATTACTGACTCAGTCTATATTGCTTTAAAGATTGCCTAGTAATTTCCTCATAGAAATCATGTTATGTTTATAGTGTAAAATTATTCCCATTATACAAGATTAAATGGAAATGTTGTCAATAATTATTTTAAATGGAAAGGTTATATTCTGTTGCCAGTAAGTGTTAGACCCAGGAGTCATGTGCAAACTCTTTATACTCTTAAATCAACACTTTCCATATTTTCTCAAATTTAACTGTTTCTATCTGGAATATTATTGACAGTAATGTTTTCTTAATTCTCAACTCCAATATTATTTTTTTTCATTTCTCATCCTTCACCTCTCTCCATCCTTCAATACTGCTGATCAAGACAATTAGCAAATTCAACAAAGGAACAGGATATAAAATAAATCCCCCCCCCAAATCATTAGAATTTCTATATATTAACAACAAAGCCCAAGAGCAAGGGATAGAAAGACAAATTCCATTTAAATTAACTATAGATGGGGTGGCTAGGTGGTGCAGCAGATAGAACACCGGTCTTGGAGTCAGGAGTACCTGAGTTCAAATCCGACCTCAGTCACTTAATAATTACCTAGCTGTGAGGCCTTGGGCAAGCCACTTAACCCCATTGTATTGAAAAATCTAAAAGTAAAAAAAAAAAATAAAATAAAATAACTAGAGACAACATTAAATACTTGGGAATCTACCTCCCAAGACAAACCCAGAAACTGTATTAACACAATTATAATGCACTTCTTACCCAAATAAAGTCAGATATAAATAATTGGGAAAATTTCAAATGCTCATAGTCAGGTCAAGCTAATATAATAAAAATGACAATTCTACATAAATTAATTTACTTATTCAATGCCATGCCAATCAAACTTGCAAATAACTACTTTACTGAATTAGAAAAAAAATAGCAACAGAATTCACTTGGAGCAACAAAAAGGGTCAAGAATAGCAAGGGAACTGATGAAAAAAATGTAAAGGAAAGTCATCTAGCTCTACCAGATCTAAAACTACACTATATAGTGGCACTCATCAAAACTTCCTGGTACTGGTTAAGAAATTGCTTATTTCGTACATTACCAATCACACTTTGAAAAAAATACTTTAATGGGCTAAAAAAATGTAACTAAATTCATATAGAGAAACAAAGTCAAGAATATCCAGGGATTTAATGAAAAAACATACAAAAGAAAGTGGCTTAGACTTACCAGATCTAATATTATACTATAAATTATCAGTCATCAAAACTGTCTGGTATTGGCTAAGAAATAGAGTAGTGGGTCAATGGAATAGATTAGGTACAAAAGAGACAGCAGGAAATGATTATAGTAATATTCTGCTTGATAAACCCTAAGAGTCCAGCTTCTGGGATAAGAACTCTTTCTTTGATAAAACCCGTGGGGAAAATTAGAAGTTAGTATGGCAGAAACTTGGATTAGACCAACGCCTCACACCCTGTAGCAAGATAAGAACAAAATAGGTACAGGTTTTAGACACAAAAGACAATATTATAAGCAAACTATAAGATCAAAGAATAATTTACTTGTCAAATCTATGGAAATGGAAGCAGTTTATGACCAAGGAAGAGATGAAGAACATTAAAAACAATTTAGATAATTTTGATCACATTAAATTAAACGATGAAAAGAAATTTAATAAACTGGGAAACAATTTTTACAACCAGTATTTCTGACAAAGGACTCATTTCTAAAATATACAGAGAACTGAATCAAATTTATAAAAAAAAAACAAGCCATTCTCCAATTGACAAATGGTCAAATGATATGCAAAGGCAATTTACAGATGAGGAAACAAAAGATACTCATCGTCATATAAAAATTGTTCTAAATCATTACTAATTAAAGAAATGCAAATTAAAGCATCTCGAGGAACCACTTCAGACCTATCAGGTTGGCCAATATGTGCAGAAAGGACAATGTTCAATGTTGGAAGGGATTTGGGAAAACTGGGACACTAATACATTGTTGGTGGAGGTGTGAACTCATCCAACCTTTCTGGAGAGCAATCTGGAATTATGGCCAAAAGGCAATAAAAATGTGCATTTCCTTTGATCCAGCAATACCACTATCCTGAAGAGATCATACAAAATGGTAAAAACATCACTTGTACAAAAATATTCATAGCAGCTCTATTTGTGGTAGCAAAGAATCTGAAATCAAGTGAATGTCCTTCAATTGGGGTATGGCTGAACAAATTGTGGTATATATATATATATATATATATATATATATATATATATATATATATATAGTGGTATATTGTGATGTGATGTGTGTATGTGTGTGTGTGTGTGTATGTGTGTGTGTGAGATGGAACACTATTATTCTATTAGAAACTAAGAGGGATGGGATTTCAGAGAAGCCTGGAAAGATTTGCATGAACTGATATTGAGAGAGATGAGCAGAACCAGAAGAACATTGTACACCCTAACAGCAATAGGGGTGATGATCAACCTTAAGGGACTTTCTCATTCCACTAGTGCAATAATCAGAGACAATTTCAGAGCACCTGGGATGGAGAATACTATCTGTACCCAGAGAAAGAACTGTGGAGTTTAAATAAATACTGAAATCTATTACTTTTAATTTTTTTAAAAGTGTCTTATGTACTACATAATTTTGTTATCTCTAATATTTTATTTTCTCTTCAATGAAATGATTTTTCTTCCAACATGTTCAGTTTTGATCAATGTAAAGCATGGAAACAATGTAAAGATTATCAGATTGCTTTCTGTGGGGGTATGGGGGGAGGAAAGGGAAGGTAGAGGAAAACTGCAAAATTCAAAAACTTACAGAAAATGATAGGTAGAAATTATTATTGTATATATTTGGAAAACTAATAAATATTAATAAAAAAGAAATAGAGTATTAGATCAGTGGATTAGTATAGGTTCAAAAGAAGCCACAGTAAATGACTACAGTAATATACGATTTGACAAACACAAATTAGTTTCTGGAATAAGAACATACCATTTGATAAAAATTGTTGGGAAAACTGGGAAATAGTATGGCAGAAACTAGGCATAGATGCACATCTCACACTCTATACTAAAATAAGGTCAAAATGGGTAGAGGATTTAGACATAAAGAATGCTACCCTAGATAAATTAATACACCAATAAATTATCTATAGATCTATATATAACCAAACATGAATTATAGCACATTATAAACTATAAAATGAATGATTTTGACTATTTTAAACAAAAAATGTTTTCCACTAATAAAATCAATGCTATCAATATTAGAAGGAAAACAGAAAACTGGGAAACAATTTTCACAACTAGGAGATAAGGTAAAGGTCTCATTTTTAAAATATATAGAGAATTGCATCAAACCTATAAGGTTACATACAAGTCATTCTCCAGTTGCTATATGGCCAAAAGATATGAACGGTTTTCAAATGAAGATCGTTCATATCTTTTGGATATATGTAAATATATATATATGTATATATACATATATATATATAATCATATGAAAAAATGCTCTGAATCATTATTGATTCGAGGAATGCAAATTAAAACAACAATGAGATATCACCTCACACCTATCAGATTGATCAAGATGAGAAAAAGGGAAAATAAGCAATGCTGGAGAGGTCATGGGAAGATTGTGACATTGATGGATTGCTGGTGGAGTTGTGAATGGATCCAACCTTTATGGAGAACAATATGGAACTGTGCTCAAAGAGCAATAATACTGTTCATACCCCTTGACCTAGCAATTCCAATTTTAGATCTATATCCAGAATAAATTATAAAAAAAGATAAAAGTCCCACATGTTCCAAAATATTCATAGGATTTCTTTTAGTTGCAGCAAAGAATTGAAAATTGAGGGGATATTCATCAAATGGGGAATGACTAAACAAGTTATAGTACATGAATACTATAGAATAATATTGTTCTATAAGAAACCATAAATTGTTGGCCTCTAGAGAAGTAAGGAATGATTTATAGGATCTGATGGTAAACAAAGGGAACAGAACTCTCAAGATTAATAGAATATTAAATATATTATTTAAATAAGCCTATTTAGAAAAAAAAGTATTTGCATAAACCATGGGGCAGCTAGGTAGTGCAGTATGTAGAGAACCGGCCCTGGAGTTAGCAGGACCTGAGTTGAAATCAGGCCTCAGACTCTTAGCTGTGTGACCTTGAGAAAGTCATTTAACCCCATTGCCTTGAAAAAACAAAAATAAATTAAAAAAATGATTTGCATAAACCATCAATGACCTTTCTAAGAAAAAATTCGAAGAATCCAATGGACTGGCAAGTGGTTTTATCAAATCTAAGGAAAATAATTCCAATATTATATATAATATTTTATGGAAAAATAGACAAAATGGTAATATTATCAAATTCTTTTTATGATGCAAATATTTTGATACTGAAACTAGGGAAAGCAAAAATAGAAAAAGAAAACTACAAGTCAATTACCTTAATGAATTAAATAAAATTCTAGCAAGTAGATTACAGAAAGGTATCTATAAGACCAAATGGGATTTATACCTGGAATGTGGGACAGATTCAGTATCAGGAAAACTATCAGCATAATTGCCCATATCAATAACACAGACTAAAATTACACTATATCAATAGATACAAAAAAATCTTTGGCAAAATTGTATACATTCTTTTTAAAACATGAGGAAGCACAGGAATCAATAGAACTTTCTCAAAATTATATGTAATAGCTAACTAAAACCAAAACTGAGCATTATTTGTAATGAGAACAAAGTTAAAGAATTTCCAGTAAGATCAGGGGTGAAGTGAGGATTTCCAAAATCACCACTATTATTCAATACTGTGTTAAAATAGTAATAAGAAAAGATAAAGAAATTGAATGAAAAATTAGGCAACAAGGGAAAAAAACTGATTCTTTGCAGATGATACGATATACATAATCAAATATAAAGCTAATTTAAATAGTGAACAATTGCAACAAAATTGCAGAATATATTTTTTAAAATCCACAAACTACCAGCACTTCTATCTGCTACCAAACACAATTTAATAGGAAGAGTCAGATAGAGAAATTCCAATTAAAATAGCTACATACAATAGGAAATACTTGGAAATCTACTTATCAAGACAAATCCAGGGTCTATATGAACACAATTACAAAACACCTGTTTCATGAGAAATAAAAGTAAACTGTGGCTCCAGGTTGTGAGCAAGAGATCAATTATTATTAGCAATGCTAGCATTTGACAAATTAAATACAAGGGCTCTTCACTAGTCAAGGATATTTGTGACACAATGCAGAGCATTCTTATAAAATAAAAAGAGGAACTAATCAACACATACTTATTCACAAACAATAAAAACCATAAAAATAATGCATATGCATAGATTTCATAAGAATAAAGAAAAATTACATTGAATAGGGAAGCAAGTTGATTTGAAAATCTGCTTTGGGCATAGTTGACCCCATATTACATAAAAACCAATGACTAATGGATAATTATTCTTTTAAATCACAAGGTGATTAATCTTTGCTGGAAGGACAGGGAATCTTGACCTTGAAAAATATTTTAAAAATTCTGTCTTCTATTTCTTTTATTATTTTTTCTTTTTAAATTTATTTATTTTTCTCATTTTGTACAAATTTTTTTTACATTAATAAATATACTTGTTTACAAGTAAACAAAATACCCCTCCCCCCATGAATATAGATAGACTTCCTTGGGTGAAAAAGTAAAGGGGAGAGAAAAAAAATTAAAATAAAAAAAATAGTAATAATTGTAGGTATGGCCAGGTGGCGCAATGGATGAAGCACCAGCCCTGGTGCTACGAGCACCCGAGTCCATATCCAGCCTCATAAACCCAATAATCACCCAGCCATGTGACATGCAAGCCACCCGATCCCCACTGCCCTGCAAAAACCAAAAAGAAGAAGAAAAAAAAAAAAAGACCCAAAATAAAATAAAATAGTAATAATAGTAGGGGGTGGCTGGGTGGCAGACAGAGCATTGGCCCTTGAGCCAGGAGCACCTGTGTCCGAATCCGGCCCCAGACACCCAAAGATCACCCTGCTATGTGGCCCTAGGCAGGCCACCCAGCCCCACTTGCCCTGCACCCTCCCCCAAATAATAATAACAAAAAATGTGCTTCAGTCTTTGTTCCAACACCATCAACTCTGTTGTGGGTGGATCACATTCTTTATGATAAGTCCATCACAAAAGTTACTTCCATATTTTTCCAAAGTTGCCATTGCTGATCGCAACTCTCTCCTTTCCTATTTCTCCACTACCACGTACGATATTTTCTATCTCCTTTCACTCTGACTCTGCTGTAGGATCGCTGAGTGGCGCAGCAGACAGATCCCTGGTCCTGGGGCCAAGAAGCCCTGAGCCCCCATACCACCCCTTAGGCCCAGAATCCACCTGGCCCTATGGTCCTGGGCAGGCCTTCCAATCCCAGCCCCTTGCAAGAAGTAAAAAAGAAAATGTGTTATATCTGACCACTGTCCCCCCATGGTCCATCCTCTCCTCCTTTATTCACATCCCCACCCCTTCCCCCTGCTCCCCCCCTCCTTTTTACTCCAGATGTCTGTACCCCATTGAGTATATTTGCTGTTTCCTCTCCTAGCCACCTCTGATGAGAGCAAAGGTTCCCTCATTCCCCCTTGCCTCCCCCCTTCCATATCATTGCAATAGCTCATTGTAATAAAAATAATCTTATTATGTGAAATATCTTGGACTGTTCCCCCTCTCCTTTTTCTTTCTCCCATTCCATTTCCCTTTTTTCCTATTGACTCCATTTTTACACCATATTTTATCTTCGAAATCAGCTTTCTCCTGTGCTTCAACTATAAAAGCTCCCTCTACCTGCTCTATTAACTGAGAAGGTTCATATGAATATTATCAGTATCATTTTTCTATACATGCAGTTCATCCTCATTAAGTCCCTCATATTTCCCCCCTCTCCTCCAATCTCCATGCTTCACCTGAGTCCTGTATCTGAAGATCAAACCTTCTGTTCAGCTCTGGCCATTCCAAGAGGAACCTTTGAAATTCCCCTGGTTCATTGAAAGTCCATCTTTTCCCCTGGAAGAGGACATTCAGCCTTGCTGGGTAGTTCATTCTTGGCTGCATTCTAAGCTCTTTTGCCTTCCGGTATATTGTATTCCAAGTCCTATGAGCTTCCAATGTAGTTGCTGCTAAGTCCTGTGTGATCCTGACTGCAGCTCCAGGATATTTGAACTGTGTCCTTCTGGCTGCTTGTAATATTTTCTCTTTGACTTGGGAGTTCTGGAACTTGGCTATAATATTCCTGGAGGTTGGTTTTTTGGGATCTCTTTCTCGGGGGGATCAGTGGATTCTCTCCATTTCTATTTTGCCCTCTGCTTCTAGAATATCAGGGCAATTTTCCTGTAGTAATTCTTTGAAAATGATGTCAAAGCTCTTTTCCTGATCATGATTTTCAGGTATTTCAATAATTTTCAAATTATCTTTCCTAAGTCTCTTGTCCATATCAGTTGTTTTTTCAATGAGATATTTCACATTTTCTTCTAATTTTTCATTTTTTTTTTTTGGTTTTGAAGTATTGATTCCTGATTTCTGGTAAATTCATCAATCTCCCTGAATTCTATTCTTTGTCTGAAGGATTTGTTCTCCTCAGAGAGTTTTCTTATCTCTTTTTCCATCTGGCCAATTTTGCTTTTTAAAGCATTCTTCTCCTCAATAACTTTTTGAACTGTTTTATCCATTTGACCTAAGCTGTTTTTTAGCATGCTATTTTCTTCAGTATTTTTTTGGATTTCCTTGACTAAGCTGCTGACTTCATTTTCATGTTTTTCCTGCATCTCTCTCCTTTCTTTTCCCAGTTTGTCTTCCAACTCCCTCATTTGATTTTCAAAGTCTTTTTTGAGCTCTATTATAGCCTGAGCCCAATTTCTGTTTTCTTGGAGTCTTTAGATGCAGGCGCCTGTGCTTCCTCATCTTCAGACTGAGTATTTTGATCCTTCTTGGGCTCATTTGCAAAATATTTCTCAATGGTCTTCCTCTTGTTTCTTTGCTTGTTCATTTTCCCAGCCTAAGCCTGTTTTTTTTGGGGGGTGCTTCCTGAGCTTTTGGGACACTCCCACAAGGGTCTCAGTGTGTGAGGTTCTGTCCTCCCTCCTGGTTTGTGAATGAAAATAAGCGCCCTCCTCTGCCACAGGGCTGAGGTAGAGGGGGCCTCTGCTATTCTATGGGGGGGCCTAGACTGCAATCAGTATCTGAATGTGTTCAGAGCCCCAGAGTCCTGTTCCAGAGGCAGAGGACAGAGCTAGGCAGTCTCTTTCTCTTCAATCCCCTCCCTCAACTCAATGGGCTCATGCCCTGGGGGCTCCTGCTTACCCGCTCTGCCTGCTTCTGTTTCTGGGTCTAGGCTGCAGAAAGACCAAGCTGCTTGCTGTGTGCCCTGGGGGCTGGGCTCCACGTGCTCGCTCTGGCAGAGGTCCCCAGCTGCTGTTCCCCCACTTTGTGCCCAGTGCTCCCCGGGGTGCAGCTCAGGAGACTCCTCCGCTGCTGTGAGCTGTGGCTCCCAGCACCCTGGGGCTGCCTCCGGGAGGCTGAAGTTCTTTGGCTCTGGGGGCCACCCCTCTGGCAGGCCACCCCTCTGACCCCGGGGAGCAGAGCCTTTCTGCTCTTTTCCAGGTTACCTTGAGCAGGAGAACTGCCTCACTGGGTCCCTTTGTGGGTTCTGTCTCTCGAAAGTTTAGTTAGAGTCCTTAGTTTATGAGTTTTTATCAGAGAGCTCCTAAAACTCGATCCCTTCATGTAGCCATCTTGGCTCCACCCCTGTCTTCTATTTTTAAATGCCACTTCTCAGACTTTTTCCATCACTCAGATTGTGAGGAAATAAGGAATAGTCAACACCTTGATAGCCTTCACAGGATCCCATAAAGACTTTACTTCTATTTTCTCAGAAAAGAAGTAACTTAACTTATTCTCAAACCATTTAAGTGAAAAATTATCAAATTAGCTGAGGTTTTATTAGTAGAGTCTGATTTAGAATTCTCATATTTTTATGCAAGAAAGAATTGTAGAAATATTAGTTGATCATGGAAAGTCCAAAGAAATATTATAAAAATGCCAATTCTACTAATTTAATTTATTTGGTGCTATAGCAATCAAACTATTAAACAATTATTTGAGACAAAAAAAATCATAACTAAATTCAATTGGAAGAACAAAAGGTCAAGAATATCACAGGAATCAATGAAAAAAATGTGGAGGAAGGTGTCCTAACAAAGTCATATTTCATACTGTATTATAAAGAGTTAATTATCAAAATAATCTGGTACTGACTAAAACCTAGAGTGGTGAATCAATAGAAAAGATTGGATACACAATGCATAGTATTAAATGACCATAGTTATAAAATGTTCGATAAACTCAAAGATCCAAACTTTCAGCAAAAAATTGACCATTTGATAAAATAAGTTGAAAAGCAGTTTTTCAGAAACTAAGGTATATACTAAGCTCTCACATTGAATACCAAGATGAGGTCAAAATGGATAAATGATTTCATAATAAAGGCTAATACCATTAGAAATTTTTAGAAACTTAGAAAACTTTACTTAGAAGATTTATAAATAAGAGCTTATAACTAAAAAATATAGAATCACAGGAAGCAAAATGAATAATTTTGATTCTATGAAATTAAAAATTTTTGCACAAATAAGATGACTATATAGGCAAAATTAGAAGAAAAGCAAGAAACTGAGGAGAGAGGAGTTTTTATAACAAGTTTTTTCCTTGAATAAAGCCTCATCTCTCAAATATAATTGTAGAAAAAATAAGAACCATTTCTCAGTTGATAAATGGACAAGGAATCTGAACATTTTCCAGAAGAAATCACATGAAAATACACTCACTAATTAGAAAAATGCAAAATTGAAACAGCTGTGAGATACTCTCTCACACATTGGATATGACAAAAAAAAGAAAATTACAAATGTTTCAGGGAATGTAGAAAAACTGGGACATTTAATGAACTACTTGGTAGAGTTGTGAATTACTTCAATCATTTTGGAGAACAATGTGGAACTACTTCAAAGAACTTTTAAATTCTATACTTTGATTCAGTATTATCACTATTATTTCTGTATTCCAAGAGATCAGATAGAAAGGGACATATAGTGTTTGAATGATCTCACGTGCATAATTTATATAAAATTGTCTTCTCAAAGAGGGAGGTGGAGTAGGAAGAAAGAAAGAATTAGGAAATCAATTTTTAAATGAATAATTTTTTACATATAATTGGAAAATATTTAATAAAAAATAAAAATTCGACATTAAAAGACAAAATATAGAATGATCTGAGGAAAGAATTTTTTCTCTTTTAAATTATTTTTATTTACTTAATAAGGGATTTCTCAATTACATGTAAAATATTAACAATTATTTTCATTTAGTATTCTAGTTTTCTTTTTTGTCCTTTTTTTTGAAGTGAGAGAAAAAAATCATATTTCAGTCTGTCTTCAGATTCCATTGACTCTGTCTCTGGGAGGAGATGCATTTTTTTATCATATGTCCATCAGAGAAATTGCTTCAATATCTTTTCCCACAGTCGCTATTGCTAGCTGTATTTCCCTCCATTATATTACTCCCCAACCCCATTTATTCTATGCTCTCTCTCCTTTCACCCTGTCCCACCTTAGAAGTGGGTTGAATCTGACTACCCTCTCCCATGATCTTCCCTCTCGTCTATCACCTACTCCCCCTCTCCCATCTGCCCATCCCCCTTATTCCATCCTTTTCCTCTCATTTTTCTCTAAGGCAAGATAGATTTCTATACCTTATCGAGTGTGTATGTTATTTCTTCACTGAGTCATTTGTGATGAGAATGAAGACTCACTCATTCCCCCCCTCACCTTCCTTCAATGGCAAAATCTTTTTCTTGACACTTTTATGTGAAATATCTTAGCCCATTCTACCCCTCCTTTCCCTTTCTTCATCACCCATTGACTGCATCTTTATACCATGTTATTACATCATATTTAACTCCCTCCTGTGCCTTGACTATATCTATATATATATACATACATATATATTCATATATATGTATATGCTCCTCCTCACTACTTTTATAAATGAGTAGGCTTATATGAGTATCAGTATCTTCTTCCCATGCAGGAATACACACAAATACACAGTTCATCATCATTAAGCTCCTCATAATTAGTCATTCCTATCCACTGTCTCTATGCTTCGCCTGAGTCCTGTATATCAAGATCAAACTTTCTGTTCACCTCTGGTTGTTTCAACAGGAAAGTTCAAACGGCCACTGTTTCATTGAGAATCTATCTTTTTCTATGAAAGAGGATGCTCAGTTTTTCTGGGTAGTTGATTCTCAGTTGTAAACCACACTCTTTAGCTTTCCAGAATATCATAGTCCATGCCCTATGAGCCCTTAACATAGACACTGCTAAATCCTGTGTAATTCTGACTGTAGCACCATGGTAGTTGAACTGTTTCTTTCTGGCAGCTTACAGTGTTTTTTCTTTGACTTAGTAATTTTGGAATTTGACTATAATATTCCTCGGAGGTTTATTTGGGATATCTTTCAGGAAATGATAGGTGGATTCCCTCCGTTTCTATTTTACCCTCTGCTTCTAGCATATCAGGGAAATTTTGCTGTATTATTTTTTGAAAAATGAAGCCTAGGCTCTTTCCCTGTTCATGACTTTCAGGTAGCCCAATGATTTTTAAATGATTTCTCCTGAATCTGTTTTCTAGTTCAGTTATTTTCCAAAGAGATTTCACATTTTCTTTTAATTTTTCATTCTTTTGCTACTATTTTATTATTTTTGGCAAAGTCATCAGCTTCCTTTACTTCCATTCTACATTTGAAGGAGTTATTTTCTTCAGAGAGTATTTTTATCATCTCATCCAGTTGGCCAATACTGCATTTTAAGGCATTATTTTCCTCGTTTGCCTTTTGGGTTGCTTTTTTTCCATTTGACCTAAACTGGTTTTTAACATGTTATTTTCTTCAGTATTTTTTGCATTTCTTTCGTCAAGGTGTTGACTTTGTTCTCATAATTTTCCTTTATAGCTCTCTTTTCTCTCCCCAATTTTTTCTCTATCTCCCTTACTTGCTTTTCAAAGACTTTTCTGAGTTCATCCATAGCCTGAGGCTATTTCTCTTGGAGTTTGGATACAAAAGCTTCTAGTTTATAGTCTTCTGAATTTGTATTTTGATCATCCATTGGACCAAAGTAATTTTCTACGGTCAGCTTCTTTTTCTGTTGTTTACTCATTTCCTAAGCCTATGGCTGTTTTACTACACTTCCAAGGCTTGTGGGGGTGGGGGTTGGGACACCCTACAGGACCTTAAATCCTACAAGGTCTTATGAGAGACTTTGACTCTCTTTTACCTGTGTTCTAGTCTGTGGATGACTTAGGTACTTCCCTTTGCACTGGAGCTATGAGAAGGGTCCCTGTTCCTCTTTAATAGTAGGGGCCCCAGACTGCAACCTGAATCTCAATGTGGGCAAACAGCTGACTCATGCTCCGGGGACAGCAGAGAGACCTCTGCAGCTCTCACTACCCCTTACCACCTGTGGGATGAGCACTCTGGAACTGTTGGGTGGCTCCACCGGCTCTCACTGAAGGGTTGCTCTGAGGCCTGAGCCAACTTGGGCTCCATGTTCACTCTGGTGTGGCAGAGTTCTGTCTAAGTTGTCTTGGACTAAGTATTTGTATTCTTGACTTTCTTTGTGTTCTACTCTCTTAAATTTTGACTAGTCACAATTTGACTGCTTTTGGAGTTTTGGGGAGGACAAGTTACTGGGAATTTCTGCCCTCACACCACCATTTTGACTCTGCCCTAATATTGTATTTCTACCACTGGTCACAGCAACATTGTAGGGTAATCAACTGTGAATGACTTAGCTTTTCTCAGTAGTGTTCGTGGTCCAAGACAACTTCTAGGGACTTATGACAAAGAATGCTATCCATTTCCAAAGAGAGAGAGAGTTTGCTGATGTTGAAAGAATTCTTTTGCTTTTACTTTGTTTTTCTTGTAGTTTGTTTTGGGGGGTCATGGAGGTGTAAATTTTCTTTTTACAACAAGACTATTATGGAAATGATTTATCTGACCACATATTTTAACCTTTATCAAACTACTTGCTTTCTCTATTCATTGCACCACTCAGCTGCTCCTGAACTACTTACTTTCTCAATGGAGGTGTGGGGCGGGGAAGAAGGAAGAGAATTCAGAATTCCAATAATTTTAATATGAATTTTAAAACTTGTTTTATATGTAACTAAGGAAAAATAAAATAAAGAATAAAGCAAAACAAACAATATTGGTGTTACTTCTTATGTAATACATTTCAGTTTGAAACACTTCATAAGTCTTTCCAAGTTGCTTGAGAGCATCCTGCTTTTCATTTCTTTTTTTAAATAAATTTTTAATTTTTTGTTTTCATTTAAAACAATGGGATTAAGTAACTTGCCCAAGGTCACACTGCTGGGCAATTATTATGTGTCTGAGGCTACATTTGAACTCAGGTCCTTCTGACTCCAGGGCTGGTGTTCTATCCACTGTGCCACCTAGCTGCCCCCACTTTTCATTTCTTAAAGCAAAATAATGTTTCATCATAGTCACATGCAATAGTTCATTCATCCATTCCCCAATTAATAAGCATCCTCTCAATTTGTAATTCTTTACCTCCAAATAAGAGCTGCCATTTCCTTGTACATATAGGTCCTTTACATTTTTGCTTTTTATCTCTTATGGGATACAAAACTAGTAGTGACATCACAAGGTCAAAGAATATGCATGGTTTTACAGTCCCTTGGGTTACAGAATGGGTTGAATCAGTTCACAACTTCAGCATAGTATAAAGTATAAATGTCTCATTTTTTCCCTTCAACATTTATCACATTCCTTTCCTGTCTTATTAAGCAATCAATAGGTATGATGTAGTACATCAGAATTGTTTATTTTGCATTTCTTCTATCAATAGTGAATTAGAACTTTTTTTCAAAAGGTTATAAATAGATTTGACTACTTCATCTGAAAATTGTTTCTCTTGTGATCATTTATCAATTTGGAAATGACTCCTATTTTTATAAAATTGACTCAGTGTTCTATATATTTGAGAAATGAGACCTTTATTAGAGAAACTTTATTCAATTTTTTCCCCACAGTTACTATTGCCAACTATATTTCCCTCCAACCTATCCCCCCCATTATTCTATTTTCTTTCTTCTCTTACCCTGAACCCTTTCTCAAAAGTGTTTTGTTGATGACCATTCCCCTCTCTCTCAATCTGCCTTCCTTCTATAATCTCATCCACCCCTTTCTCTTATTCCCCACCTCTCCTACTTTTCTGTAGGATAAGATAGGGTAAGATAAATTTCTAAATCCAATTGGGTTTGTAAATTACTCCCTCTTTGAACCAATTCTGACAAGAATGAGTTTCACTTACTCCCTCTCACCTCCCTCCAGTGTAAAACCTTTTCCTGCCTCTTTTATGTAATATAATTTACCTCATTCTACCCCCCTTTCCCTTTTCCTTTCTCACAGTATATTCTACAATTACTCCTTAATTTTTTTCTCTTAATATTCAATTCATAATTGAGATCTCTGTCTATATATACACAGTCCTAATGGCACAGTGAATAGAGCACTGCCCTTAGACTCAGGAGGACAGGAGTTCAAATCAGACCTCAGACACTTGCCACTTATTAGCTGTGTGACCTGGGGCAAGTCATTTAATCCTGACTGTCTCCCATTTAGGGCCATCTCCAGTCATGCTGAATCATATCTAGTTACTGGACCCAGATGGCTTTGGAGGAGAGAGTAAAGTTGGCAATTTAGTATAGCCCCCTCATACAAATACAATTCAAGGGCTTGTCATGGAATCAACCACCTGATATCATGGTCTTCTTCAGAAACAAAGGACAAACATCAGCTCTAATAACGAGAAAGGTTTTATCAGTTACCAATATCATATTCCAATGTAGGAATGTGAGCGGTTTAACTTCATTAAGTCTCTAATGATTTTTCTTTCCTATTTACTTTTTTAGGCTTCTCAAATCTTATATTTGAAAATCAAATTTTCTATACAGCTCTGATAATTTCATCAAGAGTGCTTAAAAGTCTTCTGTTTCATTGAATATTAATTTTCTCCCTGAAGGATTTACTTAGTTTTGCTGGGTAGGTGATTTTTAGTTGTAATTCTAATTCCTTTGTCCTCTGGAAAATTATATTTCACTTCTTTAAAGCAGAAGCTACTAAATTGAGTAATATCCTTTTTTATGACTCCACAATACTTGATTTTTTTTTCTTTATGGCTGCTTGCAATATTTTCTTTTTGACCTGTGAACTCTAACATTTGACTGTAATATTACGTGGAGTTTTTGTTTTTGTATCTTTTTCAGGAAATGATTGATTTTCATTATTATTTTAACCTAGTTCTAGAATATTATATCAATTTTCCTTGATAATTCCTTTAAAGACTATGTTTAAACTGTTTTTTCCTCTTGGTTTTCATATAGTCCAATAATCTTTAAATTATCTTTCCTTGATCTGTTTTCCAAGTCTACTGTTGTACAATGATATATTTCTCTTTGCTTCCTCTTTTTTCATTCTTTCAGCTTTGTTTTCTATTTCTTGATGTTTCATAATATTAACTTTCATTTGTTCAATTCTATTTGTATGAAATCGTTCCCTTCAGTGAACTTTTATACTACGTATTCTATTTGGTCAATTCTACTTTTTTTTTAGGGTTTTTTTTTTTTCTGCAAGGCCAGCGGGGTTAAGTGGCTTGCCCAAGGCCACACAGCTAGGTAATTATTAAGTGCCTGAGGTAGGATTTGAACTCAGGCACTTCTGACTCCAGGGCCAGTGCTCTATCCACTGCACCACCTAGCTATCCCTCAATTCTACTTTTTTTTTTTTTTGCAAGGCAATGGGGTTAAGTGGCTTGCCCAAGGCCACACAGCTAGGTAATTATTAAGTGTCTGAGATCAGATTTGAACCCAGGTACTCCTGACTCCAGGGCTGGTGCTTTATCCACTGTACCACCTAACCGCCCCTCATTTCTACTTTTTAAGCAGTGTTTTCTTCAGTGAATTTTTTTAAACTTCTTTTCCCATTTGGACAATTCTGTTTTACAAAGTTTTCTTCTCTTCATTTTACATTTATTTTTATCATTTAGCTTAGTTATTATTAAGTTATTATTTTTCTTCAGTTGGTATACTGTTGATACTTTTTTATGATTTTCTTGCATTGTTTTCATTTCTCTTCCCAATTATTCTTATATCTTTCACTTGATTTTCAAAATCCTTTTGAGTTCTTCCAAGGTATGAAACAAATTAATACTTTTCTTGGAGACTTTGGATGTGGGAGCTTTGACATTATTATCTTCTTCTGAGTGTGTGTGTTTTAATCGTTTTTTTTCACTATAGCAACTTTCTATGGTCTGATTTTTATTTCTGTTTGCTCAATTTCTCAGATTATTATTTGACTTTTTACTCTTTGCTAAAGTAAGGTTCTGCTTCCAAGGTGAAAAGCACACTGTCCCAAGGTTTAGGAATTTTGTGCAGCTGTTCTAAGAAATACTTCTAGGAATTTGTAAGTTTTCAATTCTTCCAAGTTAGTATGATTTAAAGAGCGGTGTTTACTCCTATTGTGATCTGTACTCTTTTCTGTGAAGAGGCATAAACACTCTTTTCTGCCCTGAAACTTTGAAGAAGGTTCCCGCTCCACTACACCCCTGGGTTGTGGTCTGCAGTGTGTCTCCTTGTCCTGGGAACTGCAACCAGGATTTAAATAAGAACAAAGCAACAGTCTTACTTTAGTGCTAGCAAAGAGACCTCTAAAATCTCCTTCTGACCAGTGGTTTGATTACCTTAAAGTCTTTGGGTTGAGATCTCCAGAAGCAGTTGCTACTGTTTATGACGCAGTAACTCTGACAAACTTTTCCTAGATTGCTGAGACCAAGTCTCTGCAGGTGTGGCCTGCTCTGGACTGTACTCCTCTCTCACTCTGGTGCAAAAGATTTTCCTGCCAAATTGGGATGTTAAATTGTTTCACTCCAACTTTTTGGGTGAGTTCCACTGCTCTAGAATTTGTTCAGAGTCATTATTTATAGGTACATGGAGGGAATAAGGAGACTCCAGGGAAGTCACTGCATTTATACCTACATCTTGACTCCACCTCTTCTAGAAAATGAATTAAAGAAGGCACAATTGAACTCCCAAAAAGAAGAGAGATACCTGGAATGAGATACATTTGTAACAAATTCTTTCAAATATTCAAGGAAAAAATAATTTAATATTATGCAAACTTATGAAAAAATTTCCAGCAAATTCTAAGATGAAAATATTTTCTAAACCATAGAACACCAAAAAGGAATAGAAATCCATAGACTAATATCCTAAAAGAAGAGTGATTCAAAAATTTGAAATAAAATCTTTACAAGGATGTTAAAGCAATATATCACAAAGATAATATATTATGATTATGTTGCATTTTTACCAAGAATGCTGAATTAGGTAATTATGAGGATCAAAATATTAGAGAGAAGAAAATTTTAAAATCTAATGATTATTTCAATAGATGCAAAAACATTTTGATAAACTTTCTGTTCAAAAAAAACCAGGTAGGGATGGCTAGGTGGCGTAGTGGATAAAGCACCAGACTTGGAGTTAGGAGAACAAATCTGGTCTCAGACACTTAATAATTACCTAGCTGTGTGGCATTGGGCAAGCCACTTAACCCCATTTGCCTTGCAAAAACCTAAAAAACAAAACAAAATAAAAAAAAACAGGTCCCATAGAAATAATTGGGTCTTTCCTTAAAAGATAAATAATAGGATACTCTAAATAAAATAATAGGATATCTAAAGAGACAGTGTTATACATAATAGGGATAAATAAGTGTTCTTTCCAATAAGATCAGGGGTGAAGCAATGATATTTGTTATCACATTTCCTTTGCATATATTTAAATAAGTGAAATCTATAGTAATTATATAATAAAAAAGAAACTTAAGGAATAAGCATAGCAAAGTAGTAATACAATTATTCATTTTCTAAATAATATGATGGCTTACTTAGAGAACTCCAGAGGATCAATAATAAATCAATTAAAATAATTTCAACAGGGGCAAGTAGGTGGCACAGGTGATAGAGCACTGGCCCTGGAGTCAGGAATACCTGAGTTCAAATCTGACCTCAGACACATAATAATTGCCTAGCTGTGTGACTTTGGACAAATCACTTAACTCCATTGCTTAAATAAAAAAAAATAATAAAAATAAAATAATTTCAACAAAATTGTAAGACCCCAAATCCAAAGTCATATAAAACATAAGCATTTCTGTGTAAAATCAATATAATCTGGCAGAAAGAGATAAGATAAATTCTAAATAAAATGACGGGATATTGTGACAAGTAAAAATGCAACAATGGTAAAATGAGGCAAGTTTTCTGGGTAAGATAATATTTTATTAATATTTACATATATAACTGTTAATTAATTGGGTCAGTCTGCCTAATTGGGCAGCAATGATGAAGGCATTGAAAAGACCCTAATTATTAAGTCTCCAAAGAAGAGGTGGCAAAAGAGAAGTCCTGTGATTAATTGTAGTTGGAGAAAGGTTGACTTTTAGCTGTTACTGATCAGATTGGGACTCAAGTGCCTCTAGCAAAATTGATTTAAGAATCAGAATCATTCTAATCAGGATCAGTCCTTATACCTCCCTTTGGAGTACAAATCACCTCTAATTTTGACAAAGAAAGAGGACAGAAAAGTCCCCTATAGACAGCCTAGCCCAAGTTGGTTCTCCATTTACAAGAAAACAAAAGAAGGGTCCTACTTTAAACTGATCAGTAAGCAAATGTCCAGTCATGCCTGTAGTTCTGACTGGGAGAGATTTTCTTTTACCCTAGGCTAAAAAATGAAGTTTGACAAAATGGAGAATATGATGGGTTACGGATAAATATTTGTTATAAAATAATATAGTCCAATATTAATTTTTCACAAAACATAAAGCACTAGAGCATACTTAAATGAAAATTGTTGTAAAACACTTTACAAAAAATACAGACCTAAAACATTAGATAAAAGTTCATGGGTAGATTAAGCCAATATAACAAAAGTTAAACTAGTACCCCAATTAAGTAGTTTCTTTAGTACAATATTTATCAAAAATACCCAATGATTACTTCAGGTTCCTATATAAATTATATACTATATTTGGAGAAGCAGTCTATTAAGAACTTTAAAGGAAATAAAATTTTTAAGAGGAAAGTACCTAACAGTATCAGATCTCAAACTTTAGAACAAAGCAATAATTAAAATTAGTAGACCAGATTTGGTATAAAACTAGAGAAGCAAATTAATACAGAAATCTATCTGATAAACATAAAGACTACAGCTACTGTGGAAAGAATTCTCTAACCTTAACTGTTAGGAAAACTGGATACCAGTACAGCAGAAACTAGGTATAGACCAGTATTTCACACCTTATACAAAGAAGTTATAGCATGTGTAGTGGCCATACCCAAATCAGCAAATGATGCTAAACCAGATTAAGGGTAACTGATGGGCATCAGACCTGATGGTGAGTTAGGGGGATATCTCCTACCTATAAGCATGTGAAGATTTCCCCCATGATGTAATAAAGTCAGAAGATACATGTGCTGTGGAGAGCTCATAGCTTGATCATACACTTAAGATGCCAAGGTCATCTACTATGTTCTGGGTCTTTTCCAATTGTCTTGATTTTTGTCTTGTCACTGAATTTGGATGACTCTGGAAGAATGAAGTTGGCTACCTCATAAATCCAATTCACGTGTAAGTCAAGCATCACCCTGAAATCACTGGTTCTCTTTAAAAATGAAAGAAAAACAAGGATCTTATACCAAGAAAAAGTCCAAAGAAATACATAACTTAAGTTTGATGTCATAAGCAAGTTAGAGCAATGAGAATATAAAAATTACTTTTCAGAACTCTCAATAGAAAAAGAATTCACAATGAAACAGTGAATTGAAAGGATCATGGAAGACAAAGTGGACAATTTTGATTACATAAAATTAAAAAGGTTTTGCCTAGACAAAATGTTAAAATGACTTGAAATGAGAAGGAAAACAGATACCCAGTGGGGAAGCAGAGGATTTTTGCAACAAGCATCTCTTCTAAGGGCTTCATTTTTAAAAATGTACAGGGTGTTCTAATAGTCTTAGGAAATTTTTAACTTGAGTACTCTGCAAGTAGCAATATTGAGTATGGGAGAGCCCTGTATAAAGAAGGGCCTGGTATCTGAAAAACACAAATTCAAATTTGACCTCAGACACTTTCTACTGTGACGCTGGGCAAGTCATTTTAATCTTGTTTGATTCAGGTTTCTCATCAGCAGAATAAAGATAATAATAGTGTCTACCCTTTCAAACCTTTCAGGGTTTAAGTGAAGATAAATTGAGATAATAATTGTAAAGCGCTTAGCATAGTGCCTACTACATAGTGAGAGTTATATAAATGTTATTAATAAAATAATACAAACCATTTATCAATTGATAAATGGTCAAAGATAGTTTGAACAGGCTGCATTCTAAGGAAAAAAAGAATCCAAGACATCAATAATCATAGGAGAATATGGTCTGAATAACTAATAATTAGAGAAATGTGAATTAACACTATAAAATTTTTTCTCCTACCCATCAGATTGACAAAATTGACCAAAAAAGGAGAATGACAATGTTGGCGGGACTATGTGAATACATACATTAAAGCATAGTTACCAGTCATTTACATTGGTGCCATCATGTGGAAAAATAATTTGAAATTAACTCCTAAAATGTGTATTTGTTTCATCAATAATACAACAAGATCATTTTTGCAAAGCAATAAAAGCAAGAGGAAATGGATTCAGATGCACAAAAATACTAGTAGCAGCATTTTTATGGGTTCAAAGAAAAGGAAACCAATATCATGGCTACTATTTTTAGAATGGCTGAAAAAATGTGGCAAATAATATAATATTGTAATGTAATAATGTAATATCATCTAAATAATTCTTTCATAAAAATTGATGAAGGGGACAATTTTAACAGAAAAAAAGACTAGGAAGACAAACTTTTCTGGAGCAAGGTGAATTGAAATAGAGCAATTTATTCAATAATAAAAATGTAAAATCAAACAACTTTTGAAACAAAAATTCTGATGAACACATTGACCAACCACAATTCTAGAGGACCCATGATAAAACATGTTCCCTACCTCTTAAAAGAGTTGATTAAGTCAGCAGAAATTGAAATGTAAATATTTTTGTATATAGATAATAAGGGAATTAATTTTACTTGAATATACAAATTTATTATAAGGATTTTCTTTTTCATTTGTCCTTGAAGGGAAGGGAAAGAAATATCTATTAAATGAAAAAATGAAATAAATTTCTAAAACATATTCAATAATAAAACTCCCTACTTACAAGGAGCTTATATTCTACTAAAGAAGAAAAATAGAATATAAGATGAATAAATGCAAATAGATAAAAAATAATAAGGTAGTTTGGCAAAGAGAGCACTAGCAGATAAGAGGATCAGAAAAGTACATGTTTAATACTAGAATAATTTGTTTCAAAATTGTTTGCTGCCATTTAGATGGCACATAAAATATAGGCTTGACACTTAGGTTATGGGCAGAAATGAATGTTGTTGGGGTTTTTTTCCCAGTCCAAGAATACTGTTAAAATAAACTACCAAGGGGCAGCTAGGTGGTGCAGTGGATAGAGCACTGGCCCTGGAGTCAGGAGTACTTGAGTTCAAATCCAGCCTTAGACACTTAATAATTACTTAGCTATGTGGCCTTGGGCAAGCCACTTAACCCCATTGCCTAGCAAAAACCTAAAAAAAAAAATAAAATAATCTATCCAATAACAAAATATGGGACATTCTAACTGTGGAAACGAATTGGCAGAGTTTCAAGATTATAATAGGAATCTCACTGGGTTTTAGTCATCTCAGCATTAGTTCATTCATGATATAATATTTGACTAGGCTAAGTTTTGACTTCTTCAGATGTAAGCGTTAAAGTTGGAGTTAAAGTGAGGTTACTTGGCAAGGGAAAACAATTCCTCAAGATCCATACGAGGATGTCTTTTAAAGGATATCTTTAAAATAGAATTTTATAGTTCTTCTCAAGCTTCAGAAGGCTCATTCTTTCCATATCAGGAAAAATGAACTCTGTGTCCTTGATGGGAAGTCTCATTACCCTGCCTGTAAAGTAGCACTTTTTCTGAAAGGGACGTGTGTGACAAAATGTCTTTGTTCATATTTTAAGCTATCTTAAAGCATTTGAAGGAATATCTTTAAATACATATCCAAAATGAATATTCTAATTTATCATGCAGTTTTGTTTCACTTAAAATCCAGAATACTGTTACATAACCCCATCATATATTTAGTTGGTACAGACTTTACCTATACTTGTATGCATAATAGTATAATGTTTCCTCCTATATAGAACATTAGATTCTCAAAAGCAGGTATTGTTTCATGTTTTTCTTTGAATATCCTGAAAGTTTAGACACTGGATAGGTCAGTTGGTCAGTAAGCATTTATTAAGGGCTTTCTATGTTTGAGGGATCACATTGCCTAGCAAATGCTTATTGACTGGTTATAATAAGACGATGACAATTTTTTAAACTATATCATTTTAAAGCCTGTAACAAATTTATTTATATGAAATCATTTGTACTCTCATTAGCTTTAATTAACATCTGATTTTTTCTGTAAACACAGACAATATTAGGATTTAAAGTACAAAGTATCTGGGAAAAGAAGAAGCAGAAGAAGAGAAAAGAATAAGTTCCATCCATGTGCTAGGTATGATGTTGGTCTGTTGTATTTACAATGCCAAAAGCCCTTTACTAGTTATAGATATTTTTATTAACTGATTAAAATATATGATATTTTCCAATTTGTGAATCTGTTCCTCTGAAGCAACTCCATAATCTGTAATATAAAACTGAAAATGTAAGAGTTCATTTTGTTGAAAATGCCATTTCTCATCAATTCCTGTGTTCTGTTGTTCCCTGGTTTTACTTTCAAGATTTATGTGTTCAACAACCTGTAACATGTCTTTATTAATACTTTTCATCAGGTAATATGTTGTCTCCATGAAGAATATTTAATATAAAATGATTAATAGAAGCTAAGATCACTTTACTCCTTTTCTATTCATTTCTAAATAGTTTTGTCAAAAAACTGAATACAGAAACTGTTCATCTAAAGAGGTGATGTCAAACTCAAATAGAAACAAATTCCTGTCTTGGCCTGCATATTGACTTAAAAAATCACAAATTAACATTTTCTATGTTGTATTATATTTTCATTTAGTTTGTTAAATATTTCCCAATTATTTTGTTAAAAATTTCCCATTTCCCAATGTTAAACATTCCCAGACATTTGCCAGTTTTCTGCATCTGAGCATCTGAGTTTGATACCTTTGGTCTAAATCCATAGCATCTCGGACAGTACCCAGCACATGATACCTGGCACAATAAATGCTTTATGAATGAATTAATCATCTATTTTAAAAACACATAATTAGCTCATCAATCATAATCATAACTGCTATTGTTTTGCCAGCAATAGAACAATTGTCACTGTTCTATGAGGCCTATATATATATAGCTTTAGATTTTAAAGCATTAGCTTCAACCACAGTATTTACTTTTTTGTTTATCAATCTATGTAAAGAAAATGTCTTTCATTGGTTGAAATTGCTCCCTCTGAGGTTACTAATTTATCTTTTCTTTCAGTTAAATTGTTCTGTTATCACCTGAGCAGCTCAGGAGTTCCCTTTCTTGCTGAAATCCTCAAGCCAGTTAATTGTTAAATAATCATGTCCCTAGCAGGAGGCTCCAATTGCAACTAATTGGTGCTGGCGTTGTCTATCACTTGGATATATTTCCCTGGCTTTTCAAATCTGTTAGCATCTCACATATTTTCCCACAAGTGCTATGTTGATTATTTACCCAGGTTTGCTTAGAAGAATAGTTCAGAATATAATACAAAGGAGTTTAAGCCAGTTATGTTCAAGTTCAGAGAATGTAACACAACCATTCTAAATTTGTTGTAAAATCCTATTCTTGTAGAATAGAAAGAAAGACAAAAATCCCCATTTAGAAAACAATATGGTACAATGGGAATGCAATTGTTCTATAGACAGAGGACCTGGATTCAAATCCTGATTTTAATTTCTGCTACCTGTGAGTTCTTGGTTAAATCCCTTAATTTACCAGGTCCTCAGTTTCTTTTAACTATAAAACTAGACATCCTTTAAGGTTGCTTTCATCTCTAGATCTGTAAGCTAGTAGCTGAACAGAAGTATATGTCCTCATATCAGGAGTAGTTTGGAAAATCATAAATTCCTTAAAATTTCATTCCAGAATAGCTTCCTCAAAGTTCAGATGTTGGCTTCTCTGTATCAAATTCAAGACTATGTTTAGATTCAATTATTTTTCTAAAAGTTTAGAGAAGTGAGTTAAAGGTGTGTCTGTACATTTCTATGAGTACACCTATGTGCATAAGGGAGAAGAGACAAGAAAAAGATACACAGAGAAAAACTTTGAAGGATAATTTTGCCAATTCATTTTAAGTTTTGTGTGGGTATACTGACAAAAGAGAAAGGATTGATTTCTTACAACAGGGTTTTTTAATTATTTTAATTATTTCACATAAGTATGTAGATAAATCCATTTTCTGCATCATTTAACTTGTATATCACTTTTTTGAATTGTTCTTACAGTTTTACATAATTTGGGGGGGGTAAACTGGCTATATAACTGTTTACCCATTAAATAAAATACTTTAGGTAATAGACTAATATTCACTCCGAGTACTAACTAGTAATCTATATTTTCCATGACTTCCAGAGGTGAAGTTTGGAGAATATCTTTCTTATGTAAGATTTCTTCCAAATGGCAGAGAAGTTAATAGAATAAAACAATTTAGGCACATTTTAGGTTATTTTTTTAAATATTTCCATTGAACTTGATAGGAAATTGAGAAGGCCATACTCAAATAAAGGTCACTTGACTCTTATTCTTTTAAATATCTTATACCAAACTGTTGAAAAATGAATCATTATTCAACTAGTCAAATTCAGGGAGCATCCTTTTCAAAAATAAAATTGTTACACATATATACATATACACATATACACACATATAAACACATATGTATTGTATATATGTTGAGACACAGAGAAAGTTACAGAGGAAGAGATTTTAATTTAAAAAGTAAATCCATTTATATGCAAGACATAACTGAATCTCAAAAAATGCACAAAGAGCTGTTAAATTAAGTTTAGATACAAAAAAATCAAAAATCATGAAAATTCTCCTCTAAAGAAAAGAAGAAAAAGTTAATGTAGAAACAAAAGCAATAATAAAAATTTAAATTTTCATGGAATTTGAAGAATGTTACTTAGATGTCAAATAAAACATCAGTGACTATGTATTATGACAAAGTGTTTAATACTTAAGAATTTTAGAGTTTTCTTGTGGTTTGAAGTCTTAGATTTTATGAAATGTTTATTTTCATAATCATTAGCAGATTCAGTTTGTAACCTTATAAAAACTTCCAAATCAAAGAAAATATATATTCAAACCACCCCCAGGATTGTCCCCCAAAAAGAAAATCTGCTCACCGACTTTTACAGAACACTGATTTCCCGGATGTAGTCTCAAAACTGAGTTTTGAAAGACTGCCTCACAAGCAGACTTATTAAGCAAGCATCTGATTTCCAAAGCACAACAGCTGAGTGCAGAGAAAGTAGGTAGAGGGTCCTGGATGTCCATCTAGTTTCAAGGGTTCCCTGCCATTTGAAAGCCATTGACATCCAGGGACGTCCACAACACTTCTAACTCGTGCCTAAAGCAAGCTAAATATAGACACCAGACACCTGACACCTGAACTAGTCTAAATGAAAGTTAGCTTGGTAATCTCTCTTATTCTGTGCCTCAGATGAAAGGAATAAAGAAGATTTAATCCTTTTATTAAGAAAAAAGTTTAAGAATAATTCTTGTGGAAATGTGATACCTAGTGAGTTTTTTACTGACAATGGCTATAGTTGTGAAACTTGAGGAGTCAAAATAATCAATTCTTGAGATATTCATTTTTATTTTTTTAATATGCATATCCAAGTCACAGGTCCCCATTAATAGAAGAGTGAATGAGAATTCTCTCCCCAGATGAGCAGTAGACCTAGTCCATACAACAGCAACTAAAAAGCTTGCTTTTAAAGTCATGTGTGGTTGTAGAAGATACCAGGAATATAATTTCTAGATGGTTCAGTGAATACAGCAATGGTCATGGAGTCAGGAGGATATGAGTTCAAATCTGGTCTCAGACACTTAATAATAGCTGCATACTTCAATTGTTTCTTTTAAACTTTGCTTCATTTCCTTCCTCAAGCATCTTTTCTACAAACCACTTTTTTAATCACTCTTTTTTATGGGATCTAGATTTCAATCTTGGGACACTTGGGCAAGCGATTGCTTAAGCATGATTCCTAATTGGTGGAGAGAATGATGTGTCTATGTTTGTCACAACCCCTTCGCCTTGCATAGAATGTATTGGGAATATAATTTCCAGTTACCTTCAATTTATGTTTCTTGTTTAGAACATTTATCCTCAATTGAATACATAATATATTTTGGCATAACCCTTATAATATGACTGGCTATTTGGCATTTTCTTTATAGATATCCTGTGAAACATTTCTGTCTCTAACTTTAGACTGGAGCAGCAAGGCAGGGGAGAGCTTCTTCCTGGTATATTGGAAAGTGGAGCAGCAAGGCAACATGCTGGAAAGCTTGGGTTCTCATTTATGTTCTGGCATAAGGCTTGATATGTCACCTTTCTTGCAAAGTTTTCCATTCATAAACAATCCTCTTTGTTGAACTTCTAAGGAGAAGTAATTAGGAGAGTTTTCTCTCAATCCTTCCAGGATATGCTTCTTTTTTATTTTTTTGTTTGCTCAAATTTTATAAATGCTTGAAATTCCTGGTGTGGTGAAACTTCTATTATGTATGTTCATATGTAGAATAGCAACTAATTAGTATAAATGCATATATATAGTCATTTTTGGTTAATATATACATTCTATTAACATATTTATTTATAATACTTAATTTTATAAATACATGTCATATATGTAATGTCATATATGTACATGTAATGAGAGAGAGAGAGAGAGAGAGAGAGAGAGAGAGAGAAATACTAGTGTCCTAGAGGGTTACCATTGGTATTGAGAAATCACGTCCTTAAGTCACTAAGCTGTTGTATGTCAGAAATAGACTTAAATGGATGCTTTTCTGAATCTGAACCATGATGTCTCTCCTGCCATTTTTCAAATACAAGAAAGATCTACCAGGCAAAGGATAATTAACTTTCAAAGATTATGCAAGTTTTCATAAAGAATATACCAGTTAACAAATATTTAACAAATATAAATTATGTATTACACACTGTGCTAAGCACCAGGAATATAAATTCAAATGGAAAAAAAATTCCTGCCCTCAAAGAGATTATATATTCCAATGATGGAAGACAATATAAAAGAAAATTAAAAGTGGGTGAGAAGGAAACACAATGATTGTCAAAGTCTGTCTGCATCTTGAAAACAAATGAGTCATTCCTTTTGTATTCTTTTCAGAATTGACTTGTCTTCAACAGAGTCACAGCTCTGCTTTCTACATGGAATTTTCTGCAAGTGATTTCACCTTTCTAGATCTATTTCCTGATCTGTAAAATGAAAGTTTGGTCTCTAATACCTCTAATATCCCTTCTGGCTTTCAGTCTATGTTCCTCTAATCTCATGATCTGCCTCAGCTTTGAAGAGGTATTCACAGTGTTTTAAATCTAAATTGCACCTTCCTATCCTAATGTTCTCTACCCGCTGCAGGTATAAAAACTACCTTTATCTAGTTCAGATCATTTCCACATCAATTGTATGTTTTGTTTTGTTTTTTAAACTTTGCTTCATTTCCTTCCTTAAGCATCTTTTCTACCAACCACTTTTTTTTTTAAAAAATTCTTTTTCTTTTTAATAGGACCCAGATTTCAAACTTGGGACACTTGGTAAGCTGTTGCTTAACCATGATTCCTAATTGGTGGAAAGAGTGATGACTTTGCAGTGTGTGACTACATGAGAGAGGGAGTTGTTGGCTTTGGAAAAGAGAAAAATCCTTCCTTCTTGCATAAAAAATAGAAACATTTTGGAAAGCAGACAAAAAGGAAAGAGTTGGTTCCTCAATATGTTCCTGATTTTTCACTAGTCTCCCTAGGGAATTTATGGAATTTCACTTGAGGTAAAGTTCGTACTTCTCTTATTTGAACGGAAGTAACTGAAGTTTATCTTAGAAAAATCATTCACTCCTGCATTATCACATGTATTTTAATCTATACATTTACTCCAATTACTATTTGTTATTTGGATAATTGTGGTTTTTCATGTTTTGTTTTGGTAATGATATTTTGAATAACTAGCATTTGGGGGAAGTAATCAAATCTGTTAATTATTATCTCTTCTTTTAGGAATAATAATTAGGAAAGGGGCTTGAAAATAGAAATCATACCATGCTCTAGCAATATTTAAAGTAGCATATACACAGAATTTTGATACAGTACCACATTCTCAAATAAGAGATCACAGAAACTAACATCAAAGTCTCTTCACTTGTGAAGATACATAAGGGAAGATTTTGTAGCTAACTTAACTTCTTAACTCCTGCAAGCAACAAATTGTTGCAGTTTGTTCTTCAGAAAGAAACTTAATGGTCTACTAAAGTATGGCCAAATATACAGGTTGCTGACTGCTGACTTCTCAGATGTATATCTATATCTATATCTATATCTATATCTATATCTATATCTATATCTATATCTATATCTATATCTATCTATCTATCTATCTATCTATCTATATATATATACACAAAATGTATGTGTGTGTGTGTGTGTGTGTGTGTGTGTGTGTGTGTCTGAGGCCATATTTGAACTCAGGTCCTCCTGACTCTAAGGCCAGTGCTCTATCCACTGCTCAGGAAATAAATTTTTTGTAATATATATATATATATATATATATATATATATATATATATATATATATATATATTAATATATATTTTGTATTATATTTTGTATTTGTAATATTTTGTAATATATATATATAATTAGACTTTATGAATTTATGAAAATCACTTAAGAGGAATAAAGAGATCCTTATACTGACCCTTAACTCTGGATCTGGCAATCATTGTTCCATTTGTGCAGAGACAACAACCTTGGCAACAACAGTTTATTTAATACCTCATAGTTCCTAATAGCATCTTGTCTTCAAGCATGATGATGCCATGTAGATAATGAGAAAAAAAAATCACAGTAAAGAGGAAAGATGTGAAATGGGAGAGAAGGATTCTAGATTGAGTTTCAATTCTACTATAATACTATCTGGTGATCTGGGACAAAACATTTCAATTGTCTGGGTCTCAGTTTCCTCAAAGGTAAAAAAAAATTAGAGTAGATGACCTTGAAGTTTCCTTCTCTCTCTATGAATCCATAACCATTAACTTTTAGAAGAACTCACACTGAATATTGACACTATGACATTCTTGAAAGATTATGACATTTGTATGTACACATATGTTTGAATGTGTGTGCCTGTGTGTGTGTGTGTGTGTGTGGTGTGGGAGCAAGGTTTAAAGGAAGCAAAGAATAGAAGGGGGAGAGTAAGAGAAGAGCAATTCTCAACCCACATAACCAAGGACTAACTAAACAATCTTAATGGCAATTAAATGTTACTTAACTTTCAGGTATTGGTTGAGGCAAATCTACACAACTGACATAATTTCATATTAACTTCTTTAGCCCCAACCAAACTTTCCTTATTTTTTATACATTATTCCCTAGTTATTCACACTGAAATACAGGTAAACACTCTTTTTCTTTTTCCTCATATTGATACTCTGTCTCTTGCCTGTGTACTTTCACATTGGCTTGCTCCATGTTTGGAATTCATGTCCTCTTCCCCTCAAAATCCTTGGACTTCTATTTGGCTGAGCTCAAGGGTCATCTGGCTTTGCTGATTCCATCAACATTTACTGTTTTCTCCTCAAATCATATTTGTATCAGTTGTGTGATATCTATTATGTATATAAATGTGTTTATTTTATATTTATGTTTATACATATACACAAAATATAGGCAGGATGATGTAGAGAGAAGAAACTAGCAGCTGATGACATAAGAAAAGGCATATTGTAGGTGAACCATAAGTTATTTAAAGAAGGAGATTCAAATTTCTAACATGAATATGGAATGCATTCCAAACATAGAAAACAGTACAAAGGGACATTGGAAATTCAGTATCAGATCTGAGAAGAAAGACAATTGTCTGGGTTATTCTAGATGAACGTATTTTCTCCTATGGTTAGACTATTTTTTTCTTTAGGGAAGGAAAATATTTCATTTTTGCCTTTGTGTCCATAGATCTAGCATTGTACTTGGATTCCTTAACAAATGCTTTCAAATTGATTGATTTTATAGTGACAAATATCATCAGATATTAGTTGAAACAGTCTTAATCCAGAGGGACTGGGAGATAATGTAGTAAATCAGGAATTGGCTACGTGATCTAAAATGAGGGAAGGGGTGGGAAAAAGCAGATATAAAGTATCTAACTTTTAAAAAGTTAAATACTGAGTGACTTCTAGAAATTCTACTAACTGCAATTCTTTTGTGTATCTGCCTCTGTAGGTCACGTGCATATTGTAATCTGATGGAAAATGCGGGTCCCTCTGGACTCAGAGCAAATAATATCCACAGGACATAAAGTCCTTCTCCCAGCCGTCAGAGTAGTTAAAATAACAAAATAACAGGATGGAAGCCAATTACAATAGCAGCCAAGCCAGTGTCCTACTGGTTTTTCAATCAAGTGTACACCCAGATTTGGAACCCTTAGTATGTTGGGTTCTTATTTTCATTTCTATAGAACTTTGTAGTTACAAAATGTTTTTGCATCATAGAGCAATTATCGAAATATATGTGTGAATTTTGGGATTACCTTTTTCTGAGAGCTTTTTACAAATCATTCTCTGTAGTTAGTTATATTGGAGAGAAAAAAAATTAAAATAAATAAAGCAAGATTGTTTTTCCAAGGTCAAAGCACAAGAGAAATCCGTAACAGAGAAGCCAATAATCTTTGAGCTCTCATAGAATAAACTGTCACCACCCACTATTAGTATATGCTTGCCAACCCCTTGTTTCTGAATTGTTTAGAAAATAAAAAACAGATATTCATAAATGGAAATTGTTCAGTGGTGGTACACTCACAGATTTGGGGGTTATAATTTTTGTTGGGGGAGTGGAGGTAGAGGGGAAATGCTTCAACTGCAAACAAGTGAGCAGAAATATTAGTAAAGAGGGACATTTACATTGCTTCCATGTTATAGATCAAGTCAACTTAATATTGCTTTAAAAATCAGCAGTGAGAAACATTTTTTTAAAAGTTGAATTCAGAGTTAGGAGATGTCAAGGCTCACATCCCCTGCCCATAGCATTCATTCTCTGTGTATCTTGGACTAGACATTTTTATTTCTGAGATTTCATTTCCTCACTGACAAAGAAGCAAGGAAGACCTGTATTCAAGCTTAGCCTCTGATATGTACTGTTTGTGTATTGATATGTACCTTGGCCAAGCCACCCAACCTGTCAAGGCTTTAGAACAATCTCCAATATACCAATCAAGGTATATGCATTGTATCAATCTATGCATTGTAAAACAAAATTCTTCCCTGGGAACTGCCTCCATTAACAGGGTCACTGGCCTAGGTCTGTCCTTGATGCGTCATTTCTCTAAGCCCTCCTCTCAGGGTTGTAAAGCTCAGATAAGATCAGACACGTTAAGGTATTGGTAAATCTGAAATATTATATAATGGAAGAAATTCAAAAACTCATTTCATATCTAGATCTGTTATTTCACACATATGGGGAATTCCTCTGGACACCTGCTGTTCTGCAACTCAGATTATAATATTAGAGATTTGGTTCTAATACTGAATGGTTAAGCAATTTAAGTTTCCAACAGCCAGTATGTGGCAAATACTGTACTTGAACTGAGACATTTCTGACTAAAGAATAGGGTATCTATCTACTACACCTTGGTAGATGTTTTTATTAATGTCATTAGCATTATTCCTATTCAAATAACTTTAAAAAATACACATCCCACTTGTTTCTATGGAACTAATACAAGCTTTATTTATAAAATATTAATATTTTTGTATGTTCAAATTTTTAAATTTAATTAATTTATTTTGAATTTTATAATTTTTCTCCTAATTTTGCTTCCCTCCCTCCCACCCCGCCACGGAAGGCAGTCTGTAAGTCTTTACATTGTTTCCAGGGTACACACAGATCTAAGTTGAATGTGATGAGAGAGAAATCATATCCTTAAGGAAAAAAAATAAAGTATAGGAGATAGCAAAATTACATAATAAGATAATGTGTTTATTTTTAATTAAAGTTAATAGTCACTGGTATTTGTTCAAGTCCCACAATTCTTCCTCTGGATACAGATGGTATTCTCCATCAGATACCACAAAATTGTGCCTGATTGTTACACTGATAGAAATAACAAGTCCATTACGATCAATCATCAATTCCATGTTACTGTTAGGGTATATAATGTTGTTCTGACTGTGATAATCTCACTCAGCATCAGTTCATGCAAATCTTTCCAGACTTCTATGAATCCCCATCCCATCTGGTTTCTAATAGAACAATAGTGTTCCATAATGTACATATACCACAATTTGTTCAGCCATTCCCCAATTTCCAATACCTTTGCCACCACAAACAGGACTGCAATGAATATTTTTGAACAAGTGATGTTTTTACCCTTTTCCTCTTCAGGGTATAGACCCAGTAGTGATGTTGGATCAAAGGGCATGCACATTTTTGTTGTCCTTTGGGAATAATTGCAAATTGCTCTCCAGAAAGGTTGGATGAATTCACAGCTCCACCAACAATGCATTAGTTTTCCAGATTTCCCATATCCCTTCCAACATTGATCATTGTCCTTTCTGGTCATATTGCTCAGTCTGAGAGGTGTGAAGTGGTACCTCAGAGATGCTTTAATTTGCATTTCTCTAATAAGTAGTGATTGAGAGCATTTTTTCATATGATTATGGATCCCTTTGATTTCCTCATCTTTAAATTGCCTTTGTATACCCCTTGACCATTTATCAATTGGGGAATGGCTTGTTTTTTTCTTAAATTTGACTTAATTCTCTATATATTTTAGAAATGAGTCTTTTGTCAGAAATTCTAGTTAGAAAAATTGTTTCCCAATTTACTACATTTCTTTTGATCTTCATTACAGTGATTTTGTTTGAGCAAAAGCTTTTTTAATTTAATGTAATCAAAATTATCTAATTTGGTTTTAGTGGTACACTTCATCTCTTTCTTGGTCATAAACTGCTTCCCTTTCCATAGATCTAACAGATAAACTATTCCTTGATGTCCTAGTTTGCTTATAATATTGCTTTTTTATGACTAAATCCTATATTCATTTTGATCTTATCTTGGTATAGGGTGTGAGGTGTTGGTCTAATCCAAGTTTTTTTCCATACTAACTTCCAATTTTACCAACAGTTTTTATAGGAGAGAGTTTTTAATCCAATAGCTGGACTCTTTGGGTTTATCAAACAGCTGATGACTATAATTATTTTCTGCTATTGCACCTAATCTATTCCACTGATCTACCATTATATTTCTTAGCCAATACCAGACAGCTTTGATGACTGATGCTTTATAATATAATTTTAGATCTGATAGGACTAAGCCACCTTCTTTTGCATTTTTTCATTGAATCCCCAGAAATTCTTGACATTTTATTTCTCCAAATTAATATATTTACAATTTTTTCTACCTCATTAAAATATTTTTTTGGAATTTTGATTGGTAGGGCACTAAATAAGTAGTTTAATTTAGGTAGAATTATAATTTTTATATATTAGCTAGGCTATCCAAGAGCAGTTGATATTTGCCCAGTTATTTAAATCTGATTTTATTTGTGTGAGAAGTGCATTGTAATTGTTTTCAAAAAGTTTCTGAGTCTGCCTCAACAGGTAGACTCCCAAGTATTTTATATTGTTTGAAGTTACTTTGAATGGGATTTCTCTTTCTAGCTCTTTCTGCTGTATCTTGTTAGTGATATATAGAAATTTTGAGGGTTTATGAGGGTTTATCTTATGTCCTGCAAAATTGTTAAAGTTGCTAATTGTTTCTCATAGTTTTTAGATTTTGGGGGGGATTCTCTAGGTCATCTGCAAAGAGTGAGAGTTTTGTCTCTTCCTTCCTAATTCTAATTCCTTCAATTTCTTTTTCTTCCCTTATTGCTGAAGCTAATCTTTCTAATACAATACTAAAGAGTAGTGGTGATAATGAGCAGCCTTGTTTCACCCCTAATCTTACTGGGAATGCCTCTAGCTCATCTCCATTATATATAATGTTTGTTAATGGTTTCAGATAGATACTGATTATTATTCTAAGGAACAATACACTTATTCCTATGCTCTCTAGTATTTTTAGTAGGAATGGGTGCTATATTTTGTCAAAAGTTTTTCAGCACCTATTGATATAATCATATGATTTCTGATAGGTTTATTATTGATATAATTAATTATACTAACAGTTTTTCCTAATATTGAACCAACCCTGCATTCCCAGGATGAATCCTACTTGGTCATAGCATTATTCTAGTGATAATTTGTATTGTCCTAGTGATAACTTGCAATTGTTTTGCTAAGATTTTGTTTAAGATTTTTGCATCTATATTCGTCAGGGAGATAGGTCTATAATTTTCTTTTCCTGTTTTGACTCTTCCTGGTTTAGTTATCAGCATTGTATTGGGGTCATAGAAAGAGTTAGGCGGAGTTGCATCACCTATTTTTCCAAAGAGTTTATAGAGAATTGGAACCAATTTTTCTTTAAAGGTTTGACAGAATTCACGTTTTAATCCATCTGAACCTAGAGATCTTTTCTTAGGGAATTCAATAACAGCTTGTTGAATTTCTTTTTCTAAGGTAGGGTTCTTTAGGTATTTAATTTCCTTTTGATTTAACCTTGGCAACTTATATTTTTGTAAATATTCATCTATTACATTTAAATTATCAAATTTATTGGCATAGAGTTCGAGACAATAATTCTGAATTATTACTTTAATTGTCTCCTCATTGGGTGGTGAGTTCATCTTTTTTCATTTATGATATTAGCTGTTTGGTTTTATTCTTTCTTTTATTTAATGAAATTAACAAGAAGTTTATCAATTTTATTGTTTTTTAAATAAAACCAAGTCTTGGTTTTATTAGTTTAATAGTTTTCTTGCTTTTGATTTTATTAGTTTGCCCTTTAATTATTAGAATTTCTAATTTGATATTTAATTGGGAGTTTTTAATTTGTTCTTTTTCTAAATTTTTTAGTTTCATATTTAGTCCATTGATTTCTTCTTTCTCTAATTTGTTCATGTAAACATTTAAAAATATAATATATTTCCCTGACAGCTGTCTTTGCTGCATCCCATAAGTTTTGGTATGTTGTTTCATTATTGTCATTATCTAGGATGAAATCATTAATTCTTTCTATAATTTGTTGCTTGATCCACTAATTCTTTAAAATGAGATTATTTAGTTTCCAGGTAGTTTTAGGTCTATTTCTCCATGTCCCATCATTGAATGTGATTTTTATTGCACTGTGATCTGAGAAAGATATATTCACTATTTCTGCCTTTTGGCAATTGATTATTAGGTTTTTATGCCCTAGTACATGCTCAATTTTGGTGGAAGTGCCATGTACTGGAGGAAAAAAAAATATATTCCTTTCTATCCCCATTCTATTTCCTCCATAGTTCTATCATGTCTAGGTTTTCTAACAATCTATTTACCTCCTTAACTTCCTTCTTGTTTATTTTATTGTTAGATTTATCTAAATCTGAGAGTGGGAGGTTGAGCTCTCTGATCAGTGGAGTTTTCCTGTCTATGTCTTCCTGTAACTCCTTCAACTTCTCCTCGAAGAATTTGGATGCTGTACCATTTGTTACATACATATTATTGAATTTACTTCATTATCTATGGTACTTTTTAGGAGGATATAGTTTCTTTTCTTATCTCTTTTAACAAGATCTATTTTTGCAGCTTCTTTGTCTGAGATAAGGATTGCTACCCCTGCTTTTTTCACTTCAACTGAAGCAAAAGATATTTTGCTCCACCATTTTACCTTTACTCTCTGTGTATCTCCATGCTTCAAATAAGTTTCTTTTAAGCAGAATATTGTAGGATTTTGGTTTTTAATACATTCTGCTATTTGCTTATGTCTTAAGAAAGAGTTCATTCTATTCACATTCAAAGTTAAATTTAGGGGTAGCTAGGTGGCACAGTGGATAGAGCACTGGCCCTGGAGTCAGGAGGACCTGAGTTCAAATCCTACCTCAGACACTTAATAATTACCTAGGTGTGTGGCCTTGGACAAGCCACTTAACCCTACTGCCTTGCAAAAAAAATCTAAAAAAAAAGGTAAATTTATAAACTCTTTATTGCCTTCCATGTTATCTTCCCTCTATTTGTATTTTTCCCCTTTTTACATTTTTTTCATATTACCCAGTATTTTCTTTTTGAATACTTCCACCTTTAGTGTATTTCCACCCCTATATCCAAGCCCCCATTTCTTTCCCCTTTCCTTTGTCCCTTCTTCCTTCCTTCCTTCCCTTCCTTCTGTCAGTTCCCCTTTTCCTCCCCTCCCCCTTAACCCCTTTCCCCTTTGAATACTTAAATGGTAAGATAAATTTCTTAACTTAGCAGAGTGTATATATGTTAAATTTAAGCCGAATCTGATGAGAGTAAGATTCAGGCAGTTCTCACCTCCTCCCTTCTATCCCTCTTTTGCAATTGTTCCTTTGTATATCAATGTAATGATATTTACCAATCTCTTCCATTCTCCCATCTCTTTACTATCCCCCCTTTTAAGGAGGTATTGGTTTTAAATCATTTTGTATGAGTAACAGAGTAGTCATGACTGTACATCACTTATGGCTAAGTATATTCTCTTTAAAAGAGTTACAGTTCTTGAGAGTTATGAGAGACATTCTCCCACATGGGGATATAGCCAATCTCATCTTATTGGATAGCAGTTTTTTTCTTTACCCCTTTTTTACCTTTTCATGTGACTCTTTTGTGTCCTGCTTGAAGTCCAAATTTTTAATTAAGTTTTCGTCTTTCCTTTTTTTTTTAGGTTTTTTTCCAAGACAATGGGGTTAAGTGGCTTGCCCTAGGCCACACAGCTAGGTAATTATTAAGTGTCTGAGGTCAGATTTGAACCCAGGTACTCCTGACTCCAAGGCTGGTGCTCTATTCATTGCGCCACCTAGCCACCCTATAGTTTTCATTTTTTCATAAAGAAAATTGGAAGTCTCCTATTGCATTAAATATCCATTATTTGCCCTGGAAGAGAAAGCTCAGTTCTGCTGAATTCTTGGCTGCATACCAAGTTCCCTTGCTTCTTGGAATGTCACATTCCAGGACCTTCGATCCCTTAATGTTGATGCAGTCAGGTCCTGTGCAATCCTTACTGTGCTTCCTTGGTATCTAAATTGTTTCTTTCTGGCTTCTTGCAGGATTTTCTCTTTTATCTGATAGTTCTAAAATTTGGCCGCAATATTCCTTGGTGTTTTCATTTTGGGATCCCTTTCTGGAGGGGATAGATGTATTCTTTCAATAACTATTTTGCCCTTTGGTTCCATGATGTCAGGGCAATTATCCATCACTAAATCCTTAAATATTAAATCCAGGCTTTTTTTACTCTTCAATTTTTTCAGGGAGCCCAATGATTCTTAAGTTGTCTCTTCTTGTTCTGTTCTCATGGTCAGTATTTTTTTGTGATGAGGTATCTTACAATTTTCTTCTATTTTTTCAATTTTTTGGTTTTGTTTAATGAATTCTTGTTTTTCTCATGAAGTCATTAGTTACCAAAAACTTCAGTATTTTTTAAAAGAAGAATTTTCTTCATTTTCCCTTTGCAACTCCTTTTACAATTGGCCAAATTCTCTTTTTGAAGGATTTTTCCATTTGGCCAATTGAGATTTTGAGAGAATTATTTTCTTTTTGCATTTGTCCAATTGTATTTTCCAAGGATTTCTTTTCTTGTTGCAAAGTGTCAATTTTTCTCTCCCAAATATTCCAATTGATTTTTTACACCTTCCTAATTTCTTCAAGGAAATTTTTCCAGGCTGGAGACCAAATCACATTCTCCTTAGAGGTTCTAGATTTCTCTGTGTTAGGGTCTTTAACTTCTAGGTAGTTATCTATAGATGCCCCTACCGCTGGCCTTTCTTCATTTTCCTAAGATCTTGTGTCGGGGGAGGATTTGGTACACAGAGATTTGGTGTTGAGACCCCTAGAGTCCTTGCTCACTGCGTTTAGTAACTCCAAATGGGCATGCCAGCAGGGGGTGATGTTTTTTTTCCTCTGGAGTGACTGTGAGTTTGATATGAGGCCCTCCCTCTTGACCTGGAGGGCATGGTTGGTGCTGCTGGATACTTTTATCCTTGAACAATGTGGGCTATGACCTTATTCATCTGAGGGAGCTCTGCTGCCCATGCCTGAGCCTGGGGTGAGGGGTGTGGGCTGTTACTGTTTGTTCTGGGAAGAGGACTCCACTGAAGTGAAAGTAAGGAGTCTGAGGTCCTCCAGAGCAGAGGAGCCCAGTGGATCATTGTCTAGTCACACTCTACAATTTTCTTTGTTGGACCTCACTCTCCAGCCCGTCTGGAGTGCCCCAGGCCATCATTCCCACAGCCAAAGCTTCCACACCTCAGTTGGGTCTTGGACCTCAGAACTCACATTCAAAGCCTCCGCGACTGATCCTAGGTTAGTTTGGTTCCTACCCTGCCCCCACTGACTATTTGCTCTTTGCCCCCCCATTCATTATCCCCAAAGACAAACCTTGAGGTGGATGTTCTTCTCCTAGTTCCTGGATTTTGTTGATGAAATTTCTGTTAAGAGGTTTATTTCATGCTATAAGTGAGTGAAGATAAGGAAACCTTAGCACAGTGCTTGTCTTCTCTCCACCATCTTGGCCAGTAGTTCTGTATGTTCACCTTGATTATCTCTAGTCAAATGATAATAAAAAGAAGAATGTATTGTGACTCATTACACATATTGGGAAAACAGGTTCACTTCAAGGACAGTCTGAATGTCCACCACAATCCACATCTCTGACTGTTGGTTATTTGATTTGTAAACTATGGTCTTAGTGCATAAACTAGACCATGAAGGACTCTAAAATGATTGCAAAAGAATTTAAGAATAGTAGAGATTGTAAAACCATGAAACAGAAGTCACATGGTATCATTCATAAATCCTGCAGTTGGGGTGAGGAAAGAGGCAAAGAGTCTTCTTGGTGAAATATATATTATTTACAGAAAGAAGTATGTGGATATACCTCTATAACGTTTACTTAAATTACAGATTTCCAGCCATTTCCTGACTTGCTCTAAACTAATGATCCTTAAAGCTGTATTAACAGAAATTTCTTCTAGATCATTTTCCTTAGAAAGTGGTTATCTGGGCCTCCCCTCTCATTCAGTGATTAAATATGAACCAAACCAAAAAGACCTTTGTAATATCTTGGCAAATCAATAGATGGTCCAGCCAATACAAATGTGAGAAATATGTGTGCAGCCAGGCCTATGAGAAGTATACTGAATGTAAAAGTTATTGTGTTTCTGAACTCTGTAAAGTACCTAATTTACTAATCTTATGTGTCATTATATGAGAATCTTTTAGATAACATCTTAGGTTCTAAATATGAAGATTATTGTAATTTACTATGTATCAGGCATTATGCTAAATTCTTTACAATTATCTCATTTAATGACACAAAAACCCTGGGAGGAAGGCGTTAAAATTACATTTTACATTTGAAGAAACTGAAGCAAATAGGTTGATGTGACTTGCTTACAGTTGCAGAGTTAGTAAGTTTCTGAGGTCAAATCTGAACTCAGGGCTTCCTGATTCTGGGTTCAACACTCTGTACTTTGGCACCACTAGTAGCCTGTAAGAATAGCTAATGTCAACACTTCAGATATCTTTATGTATGCTGAAAGGGTCACTTTTCTATGAAATGAGAGATAAATCTCATTCTACTTGGCTGAGTCAAACCCACTGGATAAAGAGTTATAAGGAATATATGAAAGACAGCACCCAGAGGTGTAGACTTGGGAGAAAAAAAAGATGCTATAGGTCAGATAGAGGAGAATGAGGATCAATTGAAGGGAAAAAAATCAAAGTAATTAAAACAGCATGTGAATAAGAACAGCAAAATAATCACAACAAAATGCTGAGAAATTATTTTGACAAATTCCATCTCAAAAAAGGGATAGTTGCATTCCAAAAAAAGTAGAGATGAAGCCAGCTGGCAGAGTAAAGTTAGACTTGGCTGAGTTTTTCCCCAAACCACTATAAATGCCTTTAAATAATGACTCTTAAACAAATTCTAGAGTGATAGAACTCAAAAAAAGACTGAGCAAAACAATTATCCAGCCCAAGACACCTTAAAAGTTCTAGATGGAAGGGTTTTCTGCAGCAGGGTGAGAGAGGAGAACAAGCAGCATGAGGGGCACCATAATGAACCCTAATATAACCACTCAGGAACAGGAAGCAAGGTGACTGGGTCAGTGGCAGTAGTGGCCATTTACAGACCTCTCGCCCCAAAGAATGTCAGTTACAACTTGGAAAGTCAGCCACACTGGGATAAGATTGGAGCACAGTCCAGTTCCTCAGCAGCATAGACTGGACCCCAACAGATCAGTAGCAGACTATTGAATTAGTGGGAGCAGCAGCTGCTTCCTGAGCTCTCAGTTCATGGAAGTTAAGTGAATAAGAAGGAGATTATAGGGGTCTCTTTGAAATTACTGAATTAGGAATCTATTGCATTGCTCATATTCAGATCTGGGTTGCAGACTGGGGCCCTGGGTTCAGGAAGAGGAGCAGAAGCACAATAGAGCTTTCTGTCATAGCAAAGCAGGGGCACTCCTCACAGTTCCAGGGTGAAAGGAATGCTTGTGGTTACCCACAGACCAGAGTATAAGTAAGAAGAATAGTCATCACTTTTCATAAGACATTGGAAGAATGAAAAATTTTAGGTCCCTAGAAACAGTTGCAAAAACCCTCAAAAACTTGGCATAGTAAGTCTTTGTCATGGATTAAGGAAATGAGCAAGCAAACAAAAGAAATAATCCAACAATAGACAGTTACTATGTTCATATGGAAGATCAAAATATATATACCTAGAAGAAGATAACAGATTCAAAACCTCTGCATCCAAAGCCTCCAAGAAAAATATTAATTTGGTTCAGGTCATGGAAAAGGTCAAAAAGGATTTTGAAAATCAAGTAAGGGAAGTAGAGGAAAAAATTGTGAAGAGAAATGTTGGGGATAGGGGAAAATCATGAAAACTGAATCAGCAGCTTGGTAAAAGAGATACCAAAAAATACTCAAGAAAATATCTTAAAAATCAGACTTGTCCAAATGGAAAAAGAGCCCCAAAAGTCCAATGAGGGGAAGAATGAATAAACAGAATCAGTCAAATGGGAAAAAAGATAGAAAATCTCCCTGAAAAAAAATAATTTCTTAAAATATAGAATGGAGTAAAGGGAAGCTAATGAATTTGTGAGAAATCACGAAATAACAAATCAAAATCAAAAGAATGAAATACTAGAAGAAAATATGAAATAGCTCATTGGAGAAAGAACTGACCTGGAAAACAGATCCAGAAGAGATAATTTAAAAATTATTGGACTGCTTGAAAATCATGGCCAAAAAATAGAGATGACTTCATTTTTTCAAGAAATTATCAAAGAAAACTACCCTGATATTCTAGAAGCTTCTGAGGCAAATGGAGTTAAAATAGAAATTGAAAGAAACCACAAATCACCTCCTGAAGGAGATCTCAAAATGAAAAACTGCCTGGAATATTGTAACCAAATTTCAGAGCTCTCAAGTCAAGAGAAAATATTACAAATAGACCAAAAAAGTGGTTCAATTTTCAGGCAGCCAAAGTTAGGTTTAGAAATGTCTATATTAAGGAACCATAGGGCTTGGAATATGTCATTCCAGAAGCCAAAAGAGCTTGGATTACAAGATACAACTCAGCAAAACTATACACATTCTTTTGGGGGAAAATATGGGCATTCAGTAAAATTGGAGATTTTTAAAATTTCCTGTTGAAATGACCAAAAATAAACAGAAAATTTGATCTTCAAATACAAGACTCAAGAGAAGTATGAAAAGGTAAACAGAAAAGGTAAATTATAAGGGACTTAATGATGTTGAACTGCTATTCCTGCATGGGAAGATAATTCTGCCAGGTACAGATATTGAAGGGGAATTGAATTTGAAGAGATAATATATTTTAAAAATGGAGTTAATGGTTGAGAGAAGAAAACTTTGGAGAATTGGAAAGGAAGAGGTAGAATGGAATAAGTTAATTCATATAAAAGCTATTGCAGTGGAGAGGAAGAGAGGGAGTGAGTGAGCCTTACTCTCATATGAATTGGCTCAGAGAGGGAATAAGTTACACACACACACGCGCGCACACACACACACACACACACACACACACATACAAACACACTCAATTGGGAGGAAATGGATGGGATAAAGAGGGTGGAGGGTATGTAAAACAAGGGAGGCAAAATTGTGGGAGGGAGGAGTTCAGATGCAAAACACTATTGAGAAAGGAATGAGTGAAAGGAGAAAGAATAGAATAAATGGGGTTAAGGGGAAATAGGATGGAGGGAAATGCAGTTAACAACAATGATGCTGGGAGAAAATATTGGAACAAGTTTCTCAGAGAAAGACCTCATTTCTCAAATATATTTATAAAAATTAAGAGCCATTTCCAAATTGATAAATCAAAAGATAGGAGCAGTTTGGGGATGAAGTTATCAATATTATTTAAATCATTTTTTAAAAATGTCCTAAGTCATTTTTTAAAAAGCAAATTTTATCTTTATACTTATTTTCATTATTTTTTATATTTTACTATATTGCATTTTAATATTATACTCATTGATAATATGGTTACATTGTAGTCATAAAAATATCAAATTTTATATGTGACCTTTAACAACTTTTTGTTGAGCATTGCAACCTAGAAGAGCTAAAAAGGTTGGACACCCTTCACATACACACTCAGGCATAGAAATATAGCTTAACCTGTAGGGAAATAAAAAGGGACAGGAATAAGAATAGTGGGGATAGACTGGTACAAGAAATAACAAATTTGGGGAGACATTGGTCAGAAGCAAAATGCTTGAGGAGGGCCAGGATGAAAGGAGGGAGAGGGAGAGAGAGAGAGAGAGAGAGAGAGAGAGAGAGAGAGAGAGAGAGAGAGAGAGAGAGAGAGAGAGAAATAGGATGGTTAGAGTTGGTTATCATAACTGTAATTATGAATGATAGGAAGGGCAGATTGGTGATGCAATGGATAGAGCACTGGTCCTGGAATCAGGAAGACCTGAGTTCAAATTCAGACTCAGACACATAATAATTGTCTAGCTGTGTGACCTTGTGAAAGTCACTTAACCCCGTGGCCTTAAATAAATTTTTTTAAAAATTATGAATGTTAGGAAGTAAACCATAAATTGAAGGGGATAGCAGAATAAATGAAAAAACAGAATTATACAATATGTTGTATGCAGGAAATATATTTGAAGCAAAGATAGTAAAGGGAGGGAGCAAAAGTAGGGAGAAGGAGCAAAATCTATTATAAGAAATGTTGAACTGGTTGCTCGAAGTAAAAAATTTACATGAGCAGATGCAATGGGAAATGGACAATATAAAAAGTAATTGCAGGGAGGCTAGGTGGCCTAGTGAATAAAGCACCTGCCCTAGAGTCAGGAGTACCTGGGTTCAAATCCGGTCTCAGACACTTAATAATTACCTAGTTGTGTGGCCTTGGGCAAGCCACTTAACCCTGTTTGCCTTGCAAAAAACCTAAAAAGAAAAAGGTAATAGCAATGCTATATGATGATCAGCTGTGAATGACTTACCTTTTCTCAGCAATGCTGTGATCCAAGAGAACCCTGAAGGCCTTATGTTAAAGAATGATATCCATCCCAAGACTGATAGTGCCTGACTACTGACTGAAGTATAATTTTAGAAATTTTATTTTTCTTGAGATTTCTTTTCAGTGGGAGGGGGAGAGGGTTTTATTTGCTTTTACAATATTTTTGATCTGTACCTGGTGACTTGCTTTCTCAGTGAGGGCTGTTGGATTGGGAGGAGGGGAGAGAATTCACAGTTTGGGGATTTAAAAGTGAATATTGAAGCTTGTTTTTGAATGTAAATGGGGAAGATAAAATATGTAAATATGAAAAAGGAACAGTAAAAAGCAACTAACTTTATGGCACTTCTTAAGCATTTAGGGACCTATGGATGGATATATATATATATATATGTATACATATATATATATATATATATATATGTATATACACACACTTCTTTATATGTTAGTTTTGTAGAACTGTTTTTTATCTCTTTTAAAATTTTCCTAAGACACAGTTCTTTGGGAAAGGGAGTAGGGGGAGAGAGAGATTGAGAAATGCAGCTAATATGAAAATAAAAGGTAGACACATTTTAAATATACATATATATGCATGTGTCTACATACACAAATTACAATAAAAACTCTTTTCATTCCCACATCCATACCTTTCAATATTCCTACAATTCTGGTCATTTATGTCTATGAAATAAAATATCACTGCTGCTGTGTGGCCCTCTAATATTTTAATATTATCATGATTTTATTATGATGGGTACTCAGTGATGTATGACATAACATCTTCTCATTTTTTAATTGAGAGAATTTTTAGTTACATTTCAATTTTTATTTAACTAATTCAATTTAATTCTTTTTATTCTTGTCTCCACTAACCCCTTGGAAAAAGAAAATGCCTTTGTAAAGGTATGCACAGTCAAGAAAAAAAAACATCTTTCTCAACCTGTGCAATCTTGTGTCCTTGGCCTCCCTTAAATCCATCAAGGAGAGGAAAAAGACCATCTCATGTCCTAGAGATATTTCTCTATGTCCTCTAACCTTAGCTGGCTATGGATGATATGCCTTCCTGGCTCCAAACCTGGAGCCAGAAAGATCTGAGTTCAACTATGACCTCAGAAACTTACTGCCTCTGTAAACCTGGAAAAGTCAGGACGAGTCACTTAATGCCTGTTTGTCTCGATTTTCATATACATAAAATGGGGATAATCTCCTTCCCCAAATTGTTATGAGGATCAAATGAAATAATCATTATAAAGTACTTAGCAAAGTGTCTGCCACATAGTGAATGTTCTATAAATGCTAGTTGCTATTAAAGGTATTATGTTAGTAAGATACCATATAGCCTATTTTTTTTAACAAGAGTTAAGTGACTTGCCCAGAGTCACACAGTTAATTAATAAGTAATTACTCAGTGTCTGAGGCTAGATTTGAACTCAGATACTCCTGACTCCAGGGCCAGTGCTCTAACTGTGTCACTTAACTGCCCCATATAACATATTTATATGACCGTATAGCTTAGCCTTATCATCAATTTGATTTGTTTGGAGATTGTGATTTTTCAACAATTTACTATCATATAGCATTTTTCTTATTTCATGGAGAAACTCAGGATTTTAAATACTTCACAGTATCCCATAATTCAACTAGACCTTTATTCTCTTCTATTCTGAGTGTGGCACAAGTTATTTTATATCTCCTAGAGAAAAGTTTCTTAATGTGATTAGAAAAATGACTTGAATGTGGCATGATATTCTCTTCTAAATTGGCCCTTTAGCTTGGGTCTAGTTGCTTCCCCGGGGATGATGGAAAAAAAAACTTTCCACAGTGTTAATATTAACAGGAAATCTTTTGGCAAGAATGAGACCAGCTGTTCCCCCAATGTAATTAAAATTGTCCCTTAGTCCTCCTACATGATATAATAATAGATATCTTATGGGTATATGTTTTCATTAAATGAATAAGAGAGATGTGTACATATAAATCTAAGAAATAATGAAAGAGTTTATCAAACTGGCATGACTTCTGTTAGATTCTCTCCTTTTCTTCAAATTCAAGCTGTTGGGGGATGAGGGAAAAAATTAATCAGGAAACAACTACACAAATCCTTCTCACTTTATTGTACAAATCAAAGAAAACAAAACTGTTCATTAGGACCAGGATACCATCTTGGATCTGTTCCAGTTTTAGAAGAATTGGAAAAGTAATCATGGTATTAATGGGAATCCATGATCAGGTATAAACATCATGTACTAAAGCATGGCATTTAGGTAGTTATTTATATTTAGGTAGTTAAACTTTTATTGACAATTCTTTCTAGTATACTATGTTTCATAAAAGGCCTTCTCCCAATAGAGAAAGATCAAGAATAATTCTTCTTGGCCTTTAAGAGGAGACATTCTTGGTTTCTTCCTTGGTATAACATGTGAAAATTAGGTGTTCTTTATAAATGCATAGGTGTTTCACTAGCACATATCTAGAAGTTGGAATTGAGGAAGACTAACCTAAAGATCAATGCTCAATAATATAAAATTTAGTAAGATTAAGCAAAAATTCCACATTTGAACTCAAAAAAATCAGTTCTATAAGCATTACACTAAAAAGTACAGCTAGATAACAATTTATTAAAAAAATATGGAAGTTTTAATTCAAATTTAATATGAACGAACAATGTGAAATGATAGCCAAAAAAAGACACTTTGACTTAATCCTGCATAACAAAGGGATAGGCACTAGAAAAAGAACAGCTGATGGAGAAAAAAGAAATGAGTATAAATATGATATAATATTTATATGATATATTTGTCAAGTATTTAGCACACCTATAGGTGTGCTAAATACTTGACAAATATTATCTGAATTGATCATCACAAGAACTCTGAAAGATAGATCTAATTATTCTCAACATTATAAAGTTAAGGTAAATTGATGGGGTCAATTAGGTTTCTGAGACTGAACTCAAACTCAGGTTTTCCTGTCTCCAAGCCCAGAGCTTTGTCTGTGCAGCACCATCGATATGCTTGACAAGGCAATTTTTGGGAGTACTATTTTCAGTTCTAGAGATCTCATTTAAAGGGCACTGTTAGATCAAAAGATGTTCAAAGGAGAGATACCTGAATGAAAAGGAAATTGATTGGCCTGGAAGAATGAAAGCTTGAGGACATCATGAAGGCAGATAGGTTTGTGCAGTAAATAGAGCCTGGAATCAGGTAGGCTTTACTTCAAATCTGAACTTAGATACTATCTAGCTTGGTGATCCTGGGAAAATAACTTAAGCCTGTTTCTTTCAGTTTCCTCATCTGTAAAATGAGCTGAAGAAGAAAATGGAAGATCACTCTAGTATCTTTGCCAAAAAACCTCAAATGGGGTCATCAAGAGTCATTCAGTATGAAGTAGGTAAAATTTAATAATTGTGATTGAATTTCTCATCAAAACAAAAAAATGAATGAAATAAAAAGACAATCCATCAGCATATTGTCTATATGAAGTCTTTCTGATGCTACAAGACATCAAGAGTCATAGGATAGTGTACATTTCATTGATAAAAGAATTTCCAATTTTATTTTATTTTTATTTTATTTTATTTTTTTAGGTTTTTCCAAGGCAAACAGGGTTAAGTGGCTTGCCCAAGGCCACACAACTAGGTAATTATTAAATGTATGAGACCGGATTTGAACCCAGGTACTCCTGATTCCAGGGCCAGTGCTTTATCCAGAATTTCCAATTTTAAAAAATTCCTTTTTAATCTATTCAGGTCAGTACCTTCTCTATAACTTATAGCTTAACTATGTTTCCTTGAATGTGGGGCTAATGTTATCTCTATTGCGTACAAGGTTGTTGTGAGTCTCCTATGAAATAGCATATGAAAAGCATAAAGAACCTTGAAGTCTACCTACTATATTGCAATAATGATATCTGTAGGAAGAACCCTGGCATGGTGGATAAAAAGCTGATCTTGGAATGAAGAATCTTTTCAACATGATTGCTATGTGATGGTGGGCATATCCCTTAGCTTCTCAGTGGCCCAGGCAACTCTCTAAAGTTAAAAATTTCAAAGCAAGCACTTATTTACATTGGCATAGGGAGTTTCAGACTTGGAAGTTCCCTATTTGAATGAAATAACCGATCTGGTTGTTCCTTCAAAAAAAAAAGCTAACTGTGATACTCTGTCATCCAGGCATCATGGGAGATAAGAACTAAGAACTTGATTTTCCTGCAGTACTAGGGACAGATTAGGAAATGACAAATGGGTCTTTTATATTAGAATGTGCACATAATAAACATTCATTAAATGCTTATTGATAGACTAAAACTGATTGAAGAGAAAATTGCAGGGGTTCAACAAAAGACAAAGCTTCCTTTATCAGAACCAGAAAGCCAAATCTGGATTTTTTCATGCACTCTATCATAGCATAGCCCCTTTGAGATATTATATATTAAAACTGTTTCCCTAAAGATAGAGTCATTTCTAGTGCCAGGCAAACCAGGCTTTCCCCAGAACAGTGAAATAAAGAGGACCATCATAGGACCTGTCCATTATGGCTTGGCCCAGTCTGGGTCTGTTCTTGTAGGAAGTGTCATCATTTCTCAGGACTTAGAAGCTTGTTATCTATAATTTTTCTCTTCATACAATACTTTGCTTCATGATCTTTCACTCCATAGGGCCCCTGTGTCTTGAAATATGGGGTCCCCCCCCTCCAAAATTAATTTCTCTTATAAAAGTACAAAACTTTATGTGATGATGACTTGCCTTGGACACATTTTGTGGTACTGACCCTAGATACTATGATTGCTAACTATTATATAATGGCATGTACTGTATAATTAACTGAGATTTTTAAAGATTTGAAGACTCATCCAGTGTTTGGGGTTTCATTCTCCAATTTCCAGAGTTACAACATGAAAAAAACCTAATCCAAGAGCAAATATATATGAAATACAGTATTTTTTATACCAGTATTCCTTAACTTCTGATCTGTATCCAACATTTTTATCAGCACATATACAAAATGTTCTATATGTGTGTATACATCCATGTATAATATCTGTATCCATATAAATGTGTTCAGTCATTTTTCAATTCCGTATAAGTCTTTGAATTTTCTTGGCAATGATACTAGAGTAGTTTTCCATTTCCTTCTCCAGTTCATTTAATAGGTGAGGAAATGAGGCCAACAGAGTTAAGTAACTTGCCCAGGGTCACACAGTCAGTAAGTATCTGAGATCAGATTTGAGCATAGGTCTTACTCCACTGGCATTCTATTCAATGCATCACTGACATATGTATTTATAAATGATATATATTTCTATTTATATATCTATGTGAGATATAATATTTGTTATGATATATACTATTTGTATATATGCATACAAATAGGCATATAAATTCAACTTATAGGAAGCCATGTGCTTCAAGAGGTAAAAGATTCATTTTGAATTCATAGAATTTCAGTTCAAATTCAATTTATTTCACTTACTATCTACGTGACCTTGCATAAGTCTCAACTACCTGAGCCTATTTCCATATCTCTAACATGAGAAAACTAGACTAGATAGGCTTTAAGATCCTAAAGTTCTATATCTATAACCCTTTCTCTGATCATGCAATGCTTAGAATATTATACCTGGAGGCAGAAAGAGCTATATTCAAATCTAGCCTCAGATGTGTACTTAGCTGTGTGGCCCTGAGAAAGTCATTCCCTTCCTGCCTTCTTTCCAGCTACTGATACCTCCCCTTCAAGTTATACAGAAGACAGAACAATATGGAAACAAAATAAGTTAAAGGACCTTAGTATAGTTTAGGTTGATCTTAATTGTAGACTAGTTTGGATATTCCTACAACCTGACAAATTAGAAAAAGTTTTATCCAAAGGAAATCACCTGAGAATCAAAGTAATGTACATCTACACTTGTTAAAGGGTTAGGATAGAGAATGTGTACGCCTGTTTGTGTGTTGTGTGTGTGTGTGTGTGTGTGTGTGTGTGTGTGTGTGTGTGTGTGTGTGTGTGTGTGTGTAGAACTGACATTTCAAATGAAGGGTGTTAAATCCAGCTAGGGCACTTAAGGATGAGAACATGCGCTTACATTTTCTAGTATATTTTAAGACTGACCTCCAGTCAGGCTTGGTATGTAGGACAAGAGTCAAGGTCAGTGGGACTACAGTCTCAGCCTGAATTACAGATTTCAGAGGCCTGCTGCAGAGCTGATCTGCCAAAGGACTCTTGCCTAAATAGGGAACCTAAATAATTGTCTGGCAGTCTGGAAGTCACTAATACCTTTGGCACTTTTATGCCCTAATATATCCCTTTCTTTCTCAGATGAGCCTTGATTATCCTATTCATAGAGTTATGTTATGAACTAAGATCAAAGGGATCTATGAATTTGGATGAGGAAAAATATCTTTAACATAGTACAATTGGTTTCTTTTTGGAATCCTCTATATTTTATGCATTATAAAATAGTATTTAACAAAATGTCCTTGACACACATAAAAAAGAACTTATAACTTTGATGAAGACTGATGAACTCTTCAATTGCTCATTGGAGTTATATTGGAACATTATTATGTTTTCTCAGTGATTCTTCAGAACAAAGGAGACTGCATGCAATTAAATTTCCTATACAGGGAATAGAATTTGGTATTGGGAAGATGAGAAGACCTTCACTTTGCAGGTACTTTTTTATGCACTTTACTTTCCAGTTAGCCTAACTTCCTTGCTATTCCTCACATAGGACAATCTATCTCTCAACAACATGATTTTGAACAAACCCACAGTATTCTCCTCTGAATTCTGCCTATAGTATTCTGCCTCTGAAAATCCCTGGCATATCAGATTGTGGATGTTCTTTGTTGCATTCTGCAAAAGGATAGAAAGTACCTATATGTATAAAAATATTGATAACAGGAGTGAACAGAAGCAGAAGTCCATTGTTTCTATTAACAACATTGTTCAAGCAAATATAATAGATTTAACTCTTGTCATGAACAAAGACTTGTAGAAAATGTTATCCACAAAATCAAAGCAAAACTATGGAGTCTAAATGCTGAACAAAGCATACTATTTTCACTTTTAAAATTAGTTTTATGTTTTTTCTTTCTCATATCCCCCCCTTTGTTCTGATTCTTTTTTCACAACATGATTACTATGGAAATGTATTAAACATGATTGAACATATAATATAACTATTATGGAAGGGGAGAGGCAAAAAATGTAGAACAACAAATCTTGACAAAAACCAATGCTGAAAACTATTGTTACATACAATTTAAAAAATTAATTAAAATTTTAAGAAATTAAAAGCAGCACTTTCTCAGTAATACATCTAAAAACATATTGTCAGTTGTTCATCTGGAGAAAGAGGATGTATGACTAGGTGACCTTTGTTGAATTAGAAAAAACAAGAGACATATATATATATATATATATTCATATATCCATATATATCCATATATATACATTTTCTTATTTTTGTGATTTCATTTATATTCAGAAATTCCTAATGCTAATAATCATCATTTGTAACTTATTTTTTGTTACAGTTTATGCATTTCTGTTATACTTGAATCTTCTTGACACCATTTGGAATTTCTTGGCAAAGATACTGGAGTGGTTTGAGGCCAGATTTGAATTCAGAAACATGAGTTTCCTGACTTCAAGACTGGTATTCTTTATCCAGTATATTACACGTTGCCTCTTGTATCTTACAGCTTTAGAGAATGCTTGAGGAATCAAACTCAGTGACTTGCCCATGGTCAAGTAGTTCATAAAGCTAATATGTCAAAGGAGTAAAATCTAGGTCTTCCTGGCTTGATGAGTGGCCTTATATCACTTGGCCTTTCTAGTAATAATTATGTTAATGTAAATGATAACACTAAATTGATTAATTCAGTGAAAAGTGATGATTAATATTAGTTCCAGAGAATACGTGTTAAAAAGTATTTCCCTTCTCCCAGAAGAATCAGAAGGGAGGCACTATGATTGTGAAAATTTGCTCACTTATATTTTGTTAACTGGATTGTTACCATATAAGATTCTGTATGGGAAGTGAAAGGATGATTCAGGAAATGACTATTAAAAAATAAAAAAGCACAACTTTAAAAAAATCAACCTAACTGTACACATTCATGCTGTTATCTGACTCCTCTCTTCTGATAAGTGGATATTTTTAGAGTATGGTAAATATGAACTAACTTACCATGAAAAATAGGTACGTGCTAGACAATTTCTTTAACATCTCTATGACTTTTCTTGTATCTCTCTGAACATCTTGTGCCCTTACAGATGGACATTCTTTTGGTAGTTTGAACTCAAGTTATTATTATATTTTTTAAAATATACTTATCTCTATTCTGATTACACACTTAGGTCATCAAAGTAAAGATTTCTTTTAATAGTTGTTCCTTCAGATTAGAGTTACCAAAGTTGTTCCTGATTTCAGATTTACCTAGTGTTATTATAATCTCTGTTTCTTCTTCTTTCCTAGTTTTAGAGTTCTTGCTTTCTCTCTCATACTAATAAAGGCTATCAATGAATAGGGAGAGAGAATAGTTCTGATTCAGTCCCTTCTTTCACCTTACCAGGACTCATCTGTGATAAACAGACAGGGAACATCCCTCCATCTAGACAACTACACCTCCACATGTCTATTGGATACCTTTTATAATGTCTTAGCTGTACCTCACACTCATCATGATCAAAACCAAGCTTATTTGGATCGTCCAACAACTTGTACCTTCTTACTTCACAATTTCCTTCACAGTTTAACCCAGTTTTCCAGCATCAAGACCTCTGGCTATTTAGCAATTCTCTCTGCCTTATATATCATAACAATGAATTATCAAATGATGACCTCTTTCTACTGTTTTAACCTTTCCATTTGAATATCTTCTTCTTTTATTCAGGCTTGTATTAATATTTATCTAGAAAATTGCAATAGCTTCCTATAGATAGGTTTCTTTTGGTCCTCTCTGATCAATCTTTCTATTGCTAAATGATTATGGATAGATCTGATGTTATTCCTCTACTAAAAATCCTTTGGTGTCTCTCCATTACCCCACCATTAACTCTATACTATTTCCCTCAAGAACGATTCACCCTTCCCTATTTATGTTCCCATAGTTTCTTGCTGGTATGTTTTTGTTCATACGATTTCAGATACCTGGGATATCTTCTCTTGCTTCCATGCTTTTTTATTCCTGACCTACCCTTTAAAGACCAGTTTGCATGCTACACTCTCATAGATTGCTCCAGTTGGTACCGGACTTTCTCCTTTGTCCTTCACATAAACCTTTGCTTACATCTTATCATGTATTATGTAATTCAAAAGCTTCCAAGTGACCTGGAATTCAATCAGATTATAATAAAAAATGAAATTTTTAAAACTCTTGGTATTAAATACTTGACAAAAATGGTATGAAAAAGGCTCATTTTAAATGTAAGTTCTATAAAGTTAGAATAATGTCTTATTTTAAATTTACATATTATGCAGAATCTGAGAAACAGTGTGGTGTAATGGACAGAGAGCTTGACTTAGAGCAAAGGAAAAAAATGGGTTCAGTTCCTCTCTATTACACATTTTGTACCTTGAATAAACCACATGAGTTTTACATAGCTCTTTAAGATGCTAAATTGCAATGGATTGTTCTTACTAATTTCATTCAGGAATTCTCTAGTCAAACAAAATCAAAAATCCACTCTCTTTTTCTACCAAGTGTTTAGCACAGGCTCTTAAAAATGTAAATTTAAGCAATTGGTAAGATGTAGCAATTGGCCCTGTCATGAATGGGAGTAATTTTACTTAGCAAATACTAAGCTGAGACCACATAGACAATTGCTCACAGTCAGGTATAAAAAATATTTATAAAAATAATGTTTCCTCTTTGAGGAAGCTCATTAGAGCAGTGGTGCATTTTAGGCATAGCTTTATAATGTGATGTGCAGTTTTTTGGTATTTCATTTATTGTGTTAAACATTTCCAAATGATATTTTATCTAGTTGTAGGGGTAGTTGTAGTGTTTTGGGCTACATGTGGCCAGCAAGATGTGTTTGATGCCTCTATACAACAGGAGGGTACATTTATGTGAATTCTAATTTCTGAATCAGCATTTTACTCAGAACTACATTTACTTAAGGATTCATTTTCTTTCATGAGGGTTTCTATCTTTTTCATCATTTGACCAAATATGATTTTTAAGGAATTATTTTTTCATTATCTTTGTGCCTCTTTTACCAGACTATTAATTCTCTTTCCATAATTTTGTTGCATAGTTCTCATTTCTTTTACCATTTTTTCCTCACTTATTTTTTTTTTAGGTTTTTGCAAGGCAAATGGGGTTAAGTGGCTTGCCCAAGGCCACACAGCTAGGTAATTATTAAGTGTCTGAGACCGGATTTGAACCCAGTTACTCCTGACTCTAAGGCTGGTGCTTTATCCACTATGCCACCTAGCCACCCCAAGACCTCACTTATTTTTAAAATCAGTTTTGCTCTATTAGGATTTCTTGTTGAGTTTAAGCCAATCTGTGTTTTTCTTTGTCCTCTGATCATTTTATTCTTTTGAATTTGTGTTTTAAGCTTCATTGTCACCATGTAGTTTTTATAAAGGTCAATTTTTTTGTTATTTCAATTTAGGTTTCATAAAATTATAAAAACAAACTACATCAATAAAATCAAAGAAAAATTTTAAAAATAAAGTAGTGGTAAAATAAGATTTTATGGAATTTTGAATTGTCAAAGCTATCACAAAAGAAACTGAGGTAAATCTATGCACCAATGGCACTTTATTAAAGGATCCATAGTTCCCTCTTAATAAGAGAACAACAGATCTTATTCATGATCTGAGATACCCTTGATCAGAAATGTTTTATGGGGTTTAATACCTAAATATGCAAAAGAATTAAGATAAATAAAGTTATCTCATTCTTTGGGCGAAGCATGTAGGATTTTCACTTAGTGATCATAAAATGGTTATCTGGTCATATTTGACAAGAGAAGTCCAGAGGTACAAATATCAAATACGGGGACTTTCCAAAGAACCAAAGTATTCCACCCATGCTAGGATTGGATACTGAATTTGAAGAAAACAGGATGGAGATATCCTTGTCAGCATTCTTGTCACTGTGCAAGTGAACTTCATAACTGGTAAACAAGCAGTGAACAGTGAACTGGTAAACACGCAGTTACATTAAAGTATAAGGGTCACTATAAAATTCTACTATATGAATATAACTTACCTAGTTATTGTCATGTATTTTTATGCACAATAATAAACTGATTAATATTGATTGTAATATAATACAAGTCAAATTAATCACACTTTCTTTGCCGGGGGGATGAAAGTGTTTTATGACTCCTAAGTTGTAAATTTTAATTTTGATTAGACTTAGGATTTCACACATCCAGAGGAACTAACTTCCTCTACTAATGTATATGACACTACTTTAACTCAATCATTGAATATTAAAGGTATATAAATTTATGTGTATATATACCTATATATACACTTAAATATTTAAAATGAAGGCTTTGAACTAGAAAGACATTAAAGTTCCTTCTTTAAAATTCTATATATCCTGACCTTTTCATTCAAACTCCACATCTCTGGTACCTAATGGAGTATAATGATTCAGGATCAGGAATGCTTTGTGCAACTGGCAAGGCAAGTGCCTCATAAGAATAGAGTAAGTTAATAGAATCAGATACTAAGGTAGACAGTAATCACAGCCATATGGAACCTCTGACTCACCTTATAAGAAAATAGTTATCAATAATAAACATGCGCAAAAGACATTTTGCAACTATCGAAAATGGAAAAGTATATCTATCATGAAGTAAAAGATCAGCAATAAGATTATATCATTACATAACCATTTATTGGCATGTAGCTAAAAGTTCAAAGTATTCTATAAACATTACATAGCAATTATCATTGTCTCATTCAACTGAATGGGAATCAGAAAAAAAGCATGTGTAAAGGTTTTATGAAACCTTACTGAAAAGTGGCCCAATACATAATACCCTGAAAATTTTTCTAGCTTTCTGAGCTACCTTCTTTCCTGGGAATCAATTCTTAAATGAGTATGGTCCTTTTGGGGTATCTAAAGAAATGACTATTTTCAGTTCTCAATTTATCATGAATAGTTTTGGCTTTGAGTATAGGTTTTACTAGATGAGACAGTCCAGTATTTTCATTTCCTCCAAAGTTATCATGCTAAGTGTTCTAAGGAGGTGTCATTCCATAGATTTCTATATAGTTTCTTATTTGTGTATTTCAACAGCTCATCCTTATAACCATGCAAAATTTTTGTAAATGAATATCTCCAGGACTCTTTAAGCATTTAATCTGAAAGTGTTTTCCAAAGAATATGCAATAAAGTCTAATATATGTTGGTTCTTTGTAGAATCTCACAACATCAATAAAACATATATATATATATATATATATATATATATATATATAAATGAACTGAGTACAAGAAATTGCAAATGACAAATGACTTGAATAGAAATAGAATATATGCAATGTTACTAACTTAAAATTTTCCCTAAATAGTGATCTTAGGAATAATTTTTGGAAAGATTCAGTATTTAGCAAAGAGAATAAAACATTATAATGAGAGTAAACTAAAACTGAAATGAACTTCCTAAAAATGTAGTCAGATTCACCTTACTAGAGGTTTATCAAATAAAGATTGGATGACTGTTTACTAAGAACTGTATAAACAGAATCCTACTTAGATATGGGCTGAACTAAATGACCTTTGAGACTATTATATTTTGAGGTTATATGATAATATATGTAAGATTATGTCAAATATCATCAAATCCATATTTCTCTGTACAGAAATCTGTGTATAAGTGCACAGTTTGGGAAGGATCAATGACAATAAATTATTAATTTCCTACTGTGTGCAAAGTACTGGGTATGCAACATAAATATGAAATATTCCTTGTCTTTATATTTTCCTTGGCATGTAAAACATTCATACTGATGAATAAAAGCAAAGTTAATCAGGAAGCAAGATGACACAGATGACAGCTGGAATCAAAGATATTTTCTCATTCTGAATGGTACCAGGCCTTGAACATATACAGATAAATCAACAGTGAAAACACTAAGCACAAAATGAAACCTGTGCTCTAGATTATTTTTTAGGTTTTTTTTTTTTTGTTGTAAAAGCAAACGGGGTTAAGTGGCTTGCCCAAGGCCACACAGCTAGGTAATTATTAAGTGTCTGAGACTGGATTTGAACCCAGGTACTCCTGACTCCAAGGCTGGTGCTTTATCAAATATGCCACCTAGTTGCCCCCGGACTCTAGATTTAATAAACTATTTTAAATAATATGAAACAAAGGAACGTAACTCCACACAGAGACAAAAACAGAGAACATGGAACCATAATATATTAAGAGAGCACAATTTATGGCTTGCACAGCCTGTAATCTATGATAAGTTTCAACAAAGAAAGAAAAGAAAGAGCAAGAGGAATGCCAAACCAGAAATGAAGGAAAAACAGAAGAAAAATGTAACATTAAAATAAAAAATAGCTAATTTTATTTTTGCAAGTCAATGGGATTAAGTGACTTCCCCAAGATTACACAACTTGGTAATTAAGTGTCTGAGGGCAGTGCTCTATCCACTGTGCCACCTAGCTGCCCCCTCATGTGCTTATTTTAAAAGGAAAACATTCTGATCTCAAAGATAGGATGCATAGACAATCTATGTATTATAGGTGTACCAGAAGAGGAATCAAGGGGAAAAACACCTAAACACTATAAAAAAGAAATAATAGAAAACTACTCAGAGTTTCTGAATGTAGAAAATGAAATAGAAAGAATTAACAAAGTACCTCCAAAATAAAAAATCAACCAGGTTGCAAATTCCAACACAAAGTTATTAAGTTTAATGATTAAATTCAGAAATAATTTCTGCAAGTTATTAGAATGACTTTCAAATACAAAAGAAAGGACATTCAAATAATGCATCACTATTCTGCACCAATCAAACTTATAGGGAGGAATGAATAATGTATTCTGAAGGATGATGGAGCTCAGAATGCAAACCCAGGATGACCTAACCTATAAAACTGAGCTTCACCACAATGGAAAAAAGGTAGACATTAAATTATAGAGATAAATATTACTACAAAGAAGACAAAGCAAAAGAGATTATTTGTTTCTTGAAAACTTTAAACAGCATAAATGTAGGAATGAACAAATGCATGATTCAATGATAACAAAAACAACAGAGAGTCAGCATAGAGACCAAGAAAAGACTTTCTAAATATGCACAAAGAGACAGAGGTGTTGGCAGAAGTTCTAAGAAGGTAACAGTAAAGAAATCTGCCTAGGTCATTAGGGACAGAACCTGGAGACAAGTTTCCACCAAGTAAACTTTTTTGTGGGACTATGTTGTAATATGGGTAGGTAGATGAAAATAAGGGAGGAGGGAAATAGAAATGAATGTATGATATGCCAAGGTCAAATATAGGAATAAAAATGAGGGGAAGATGACCTCTATGGTCTTAGAAAGAAAAGAATCTATAAATGAATGGGTGAGAAGGAGTCAGGGAGAAGTTTATAAAGGAGGAAAAAGGCAGGGGACTTTACTTTGTTGGTAGGAGGGGTTTCCACTAACAAATACTCCTATTGGTGAAAAGAGTTAGTTTGTGAAAGATGGGTGTGTTCTGGGGCATTGGAAGCTTGAAAAGTTTTCTTATCTTAACGTTGTGGGAAAAGAGTTGGAACTTCTAGGGACTAGCACTTGAAGGAATGGGAAAACTTGGACTTAGGCAATTTATAAGACAAAGGGGGGAAAAAGGTAACCAGTTCAACACCACCAAAGGATATAGTAAAGATCAATGGTATACATAATTAGGGCCATTGCACAGAGATATTACAAACAAATGCAAAAAAGCCAGAAAGAGTTCATATTTTCTTCATAGTCCATAATGCAATAAAACATCAATTGGTTCAAGGAACAAGAACAAATAAATGGAATTGATCCAAATGGAGACATAATAAAATCCTAAATAATGAATCAAAGAATGTCATAGAAAATCAGTAATTATTTTAAAAATGATGCTTGATGCTTAAAAAGTTTTTTGTCCTACATTTGGGGAGAGGGAGAAACTGGAATTTCTAGGGTCAAATGGCACCTAATCCAGGAGGAAAACGTCAATTTGGTTAGGATATTTTGAAACAAAATGGGGGAAAAGGCAACCAGGAAAGGAATGGTAATGGATTAAAAAAATCAGAAATTTAGTGGAGGAGGGTATCTCTAATGGGACTGTGTCCTCTCTGACACCTGCAATTATTGGCATAGTTCTAAAAGTGAAGCAGAATGAAAAAGAGGACTCCAAAATGCAAGCTTAATTCAATGAGAAACAACAAATCAAAATTTCTGAGATATAGAAAGCTGTCTTCAGAGGAAAAGAAAAATCATACTTGCAAATATAGATTAAGAAAATAAAAAAGAAAGGATTAATGAACTGAATATACATTTGAAAAATGAGAAAAGCAACAAATAAATAAATAAAGCAGAAAAGAGGAGATATTTAAATTAATATATAAATATTATATATACACACACACAAGAAACAAAACCATACAAATGATTAAAACAAAAAACTAAAAGTTGATTCTTTAAAAAGATCAATAAAATTGAAAGATCTTTAGCTAATCTGATTAAGAAAACAGAAAATCTAATCAATAAAATGGCAAATTCACAATATAAAATGGCCTCAAAATCAGGTAAAATAAAAAGAATTATTAAAATACATCATGCACATAAAACACATAAAAACAACTCTAGGCCTATATTATTAATTAACAGTAACTAAAATTTCTTTTAAAAGATCAAGTTAAAGAGGAGATGGAGCCAAGATGTCAGACTAAAGGTAGAGACTTGTCTTAGTTCTCTTGAACCCCTCCTAATCCTTTTAAATAATGATTTTAAATAAATTCTAGAGCAACAGAATCAATAAAAAATGGAATGAAACAATATTTTGGCCCAAAACAACTTGGAAGGTTAGAAGGAAAGGTCTGTTGCACAAGGGTGAGGGAGGAGGGTAATCAAGCATAAGATGCACTCAGAGAAGATCCAGCCCCAGGAAACCAGGAGCAGGCATGAAAAATCACTGACTTAATAGAGCTTTGGGACCTCTGTGACCATAAACAGTAAGGGGGTGGGGTTGATGGGACAAAAAAGAGATTACAGGGCTCTCTTTGCTAACTCTGAGGCAGAACTCAGCTGCTTTGCCCACACTTAGATCCAGGTCACAGTCCTGAGTTATAGTTCTAGGGCAAGGAGGAGCAGAAGTATTCCAGAACTTGCATAAGCAGGGGAGGAGGAATCTTCCTCATAGTTCCAGTACAGAACAGTATGCTTGTGGTTTCCCTCAAACCAAAGCATAGGCAAGGATAATAGTAAACACTTCTCCTTAGATCATATGATCTTTGAAAAACTGTAAATTTACAGATTTCTAAAAATATCTCTGAAAACAGCTTCAAAAACCTTCAAAAGCTTGGGACACTGTTCCCTTTACCCTGAAAACAGAACATCAACTTAACAAAGATTTAAATCAATAGGGAAATGAATAAACAAATGAAGAAAAAAAAATCTGACTATAGACAGTTACTATGGTCATGAGGAAGATCAAAATAAAAACTCGACTTCTGACCAAGATGATGGAAAAAAGACAGGTACAGTTCTAAAGTCTCCTGATCTTCCCTCATAAATAATATGAAACAAACCTCTTAACAGAAATCCAATCGACAAACCCAGAAAGAAAAGCCAGAAGAACATCTACTTCAAGATTTGTCTTCTGAGATTGTGGGTGAGTCTGGGTGCAGAGGGCAGACTCTGCCAAGAGCACAGAATTGGTAAGAGTTTGAGAGCCTGGATTAGCCATGGATTAGCCTGATCAGTGGCAGGACTAGAGCCTGGTCAACAGTGTGGGTTTGGGTCAACTAGGGAGCAGAGGCATTGGTGGTGGCGCTGACCATCTGGTGCTTGCTAGCAGGGCTGGACAGAGAGTTCCTGTGCAGGACAGTTTCAGACCATAATCCCTGAGCCCCTCTGGTCAGGAAGAACTCATTGTCCACATCTCCATTTCAGCTAAAGCCTCTTTCCAGAACAAACACAATTACAGACTATTTCTGCCCCAGGCACCAGTGTAAGAACAACAGAACCACCTCAGCTGTCAATAGGGAGAGTGATTACCTGATCCCAGTATATTGCCCATCATTGATCAAAGACAAAAGTATTTAACAGCTTCAACCACTCCCTCCAGGTCAATGGAGAGGGCCTCAATCAAGGTCACAGACATTCCAGAAAAATCAACTAGCACCTCCTACTGGCCAGCTGGAGATATTACATTCAGTGAGCAAAGCCTCTAGGGATCCCAACACCAAATCTCTGTGAATCAGCCCCCCCCCCTCCCAACATAAAGTGTTAGTAAAATGAAGAAAGGCCAGAGAAGGAAGTTCCATAGAAAAATATTTGGAAAGAAAAGACCATTACTCAGAGAAACTTAGAACCTCTGAGGAGAATCTGGTCTCCACCACAGAAAGACACCTTTGAAGAAATAAGGAAGGAGTTTAAAAATAAATTGGAAAATTTGGGAGAGACAATTAACACCTTGAAACAAGAAAGAAAACCATTGGAAAATACAATTGGAAAAATGTAAAAAGAAAATTATTCTCTCAAAACCTCAATTCATCAAATGGAAAACTCTTTCAAAAATAGAATTGACCAATTGGAAAAGGAGTTGCAAAAGGTAATGAAGAAAATTCTTCTCTAAAAAAAAGAATGGAGCCTGTGGAAACTAATGACTTCATGAGACAATAAGAGTCATGTTAAACAAAACCAAAAGTTAGAAAAAAATAGAAGAAAATGAAAATACCTCATCAGCAAAACCAGCAAAAAAAGATCTGTTCTCAAGAACAGATTGTGAAGGGACAACCTGAGAATTATTGGTCTTCCTGAAAACATTGAAGGAAAAAAAAACCTGGACTTAATATTATAGGATTTAGTAATGGAAAATTGCACTGATATCATGGAACCAGAGGGCAAAATTGTTATTGAAAGAATACAATGGGGTAGCTAGGTGGCATATTGGATAAAGCACCAGCCTTGGAGTCAGGAGTACCTGCGTTCAAATATGGTCTCAGACACTTAATCATTACCTATGTGCCCTTGGGCAAGCCACTTAACCCTATTTGCCTTGCGAAAACCTAAAAAAAATACATTGATCCCCTCAGGAAAGAGATCCTAAAATGAAAACACCAAGGAATGTTGTGGCCAAATTCCAGAACTATCAGATGAAATAGAAAATCCTGCAAGCAGCCAGAAAGAAACAATTTAAATGCCTAGGATTAACAGTAAAGATCATGCAGGATTAGGCTGCATCAACATTATGGGAGCAAAGGGCCTGGAAAGAGATATATCAAAGAGCAAGGGGGTTTGGAATGCAGCCAAGAATCTACTATCTTGCAAAGCTGAGCCTTTCTTTCAGGGGACAAGATGGACATTTAATGAAACAAAAGACTTCCAACAATTCCTGATGAAAAGACCAGAGCTAAATAGAAAATTTGGATATCAAATAGGAGGTTCAAGAGACACATGTAAAGGTTAAAAAAAAGAGGTAAAGAAAAAACAAACCTGCTATACAATAAGATGAAACTGGCTATATCCCAGCATTGGAAAAAGATTCTAATAACTCTTGAGAATTGTAACTATCAGAGAGAATATACTTAACTAGAAGTGCTGGACACTCATGACTTATCCATGAGACTGCTATCCAATAGGATGAAACTGGCTATATCCATAGTTGGGAGAAAGACTCTAAGAACTCTCAAGAATTATAACTCTATTAGAGAGAATATGCTTAACCTGAAGTGATGGATACTCAGGATTTTCTATGATTCATATAGAATGATTTAAAAACACTTCTTCCTTAAAAAGGGGGACAAGAAGGAGATGGGAGGATGGAAGGGATTGAATGGGGGTAATTCTCACTTCATTAAGAGGTACCAAAGACCTATTGTAATAGAGGGGGAAGAAGGGAGGAGATGAGAAACACCTGAATCTTCCTGTCATTAGACTTGGCTTAAAGTTAACTTACACACACTCAGTTAACTTAAAAAAATCTTACCTTTCAAGTATTAAAAGGGGAAATGGGGAGGGGGCAGAGACAGGGAGGGGGAGAAAAGGGTAACTAATAGGAGGAAGGGAAGAGAAAAGGGAAAAAAGGGAAAGAGAAAAGAAAGGGGAGGGGTGGATATAGGAGGGCAAACACACTGAAGGTAGTGATATTCAGAAACAAAATACTGGGGAATTTGGATAAAGGGGGGAAAAGGGAAACTACAAACAGAGGGAAATAGCATGGAGGGCAATAAAGAGTTAGTAATTATAAAAAATAAAATAAACATTAAGAATTAGATAACAAAATCAAAGTTGCTGTATTCACAGTCTCCAAGAAAAATATGAATTGGTCTCAGGCCTTGGAAGAGGTTAAAAAGGTTTTTGAAAATCAAGTAAGGGAGGTAGAGGAAAAATTTGAAAGAGAAATGTGAGGGATGGGGGGAAATCATGAAAACTAAGTTTTGGTGAAGAAGATATAAAAGAATATGAAGAATATAGCATCTTAAAAACAGACTGAGAAGAACACCTTCAAAAGCAGAATTGAACAATGAAAATGGAGAAACAAAAGTTCTCTAAAGAAAATTCCTATATATATATATATATATATATATATATATATATATATATATATGTGTGTGTGTGTGTGTGTGTGTGTGTGTGTGTGTGTGTGTGTGTGTGTATATTTGTAATGGAGCACAGGGAAGCTGTAGACTTTGAGAGAAATCAAGAAACAATAAAACAAAAACAATGGAAAAACAATCCAGAAAGCAGATTTGGGAGATATAATTTAAAAGTTATTTGACTATGTGAAAACCCAGGATAAAAAAAGAATCTAAATGTCATCTTTTGAGAAATTATCGTGGAAAATTGCCCTGATATTCTAGGAGTAGAGAGTAAAATGGAAAATGAAAGAATTCACTGATCACTTCCTATAAGAAAGCACAAAATGAAAACTACCAAGAATGCTATAGCCACATTTCATAGCTCCCAGGTCCAGAAGAATATATGGCAAGTATCCAGAAAGAAAAAGTTCAATTTTTCATGGAGACACAGTCAGGATAACACAATGTTTAGTAGCTTCCTATTAAGGAATTGTAGGGTTTGGAATAAGATATTCAAGAAGGCAAAAGAAATTGGATTACAATCATAAATCAACTACCCATCACAAATAAACATACTCTTTCAGGGGAAAAGATGTCATTCAATGAAACAGGGGCCTTTCAAACTTTCCTGATGAAATGAACGAAGTTGAACAGAAAATTTGATCTTCAAATACAAGACCCAAGTGAAGCATAAAAAAAGGCAAAGAGGAAAGGCAAATCATAAGGGAATTAATGATGTTGAACTTTTTATATTACTGCATGGAAAGTTCATACTGATAACTCACATGAACTTTCTCTTTCATTAGGGCAGTTCAAAGGAACATTATATAATATATATATATATATATATATAGAGAGAGAGAGAGAGAGAGAGAGAGCGCACAAGTGAAAATTGAATTTAAAAGGATAATATCTATTGAAAATATTGAATAAATAAGTGAGAAAGGAAAGGGGGAGGTAGAGTGGGATAAACTATTTCACAAAAACGGCAAGAAAAATCTTTTGCAATGCAGTGGAGAGGAGGGAGCTCAGGGAAATTGAGAAAGCTTTACCCTCATCAGCATTGACTCAAAGAGGGAATAACCTACACACTCAATTGGATATAGAAATCTATCTTATTCTAGAGGAAAGAAGGAGGTGATAAAAGGGAGGGAAGATTATGAGAGGGGGGTAGTCACATGCAAAATACTCTGGAAGAGGGATAGGGTGAAAAGAGAATACATGGGATTGGTGGGAATAGGATGGAGGGAAATACAGTTAATAATAGCAACTGTGGGGGGAAAATATAGAAACAAGTTTTTCTGATAAAGACCAGATTTGTCAAACAGAAAATTGAGTCAAATTTATAAAAAAATAAAAGCCATTATCCAATTGACAAATGATCAAAAGGTATGGCCAGTTTTCAGATGAGGTCGTCAGTGCTATCTATTTAATTCCTTTTTTAAAAAAAAGTCCTAACATTATTGATAGGAGAAATGTGGTTTGGAACAATTCTGAGGTACTATTTATACCTACTGGATTTGCTAACAGGACAGAAAGAGATGGAGACCAATGGTGGAGGGGATGAGGAAAAATGAGATTAATGTATTGTTAGAGGAGTTGTGAAGTGATTCAATAATTCTGTAAAACAATTTGAAACCATGCCCAAAGGGCTATAAAACCATATTTATCCTTTGGCTTAGGAATGCCACTAACAGATCCACATTCCAGAAGAGATGAAAAATAAAAAGGGAAAGGACATAAATATGTATATTTAGGTCCTTTCCCTTCCAAATATTTAGATACACACACACACACACACACACACACACACACACACACACACACGTGTGTGTGTGTGTGTGTGTGTGTGTGTGTGTGTGTGTATGTATATATGAAATGCAATTCTTTTGTAAGAAATGATGAACAGGATACACTCTGTTAAAAAATCATACATGAACAGATGCAAAGGGGAATTTTTATATACAAAGTGATAACAGTTTTGTAGGTTGATCAGCTGTGAATGACTTATCTTTTCTCAGTAAGACAACTCTGAAGGAATTATGGTAAAGAATGTTATCCATCCTAAAGACAGATGTCTGAATGCATTTCAATGTATACTTTTTTAAACAACATTTTTCTCGAGTTTTCACTTTTCTTGGGGAAGGTTATATTTACTTTTGCAACATGTCTCTTGTGGTAATGTTTTTCATAACTACACACATTTCTAACCTATATCAAATAACTTGCTTTCTCAATGAGAGGGATTGGAATGGAAGGAAGAGAGAGCATTCAGAATTCAAGATTTTTGAAGTGAATGTTGATACTTGCCTTTGCATGAAACTGGAAAAATAAAGTAAAATAAAATTTAAAAAATTTGTATATGCAACTGAGAAAACTAAAATAATAAATTAATATTTTTTAAAATACAGTCAACTATTCAATAAATGATTGAGAATGAAAAATTGAAGAAATTAGAAAAGGTAAAGAAGAATGAAAAACCATATGACTGCAGATGATACAATAACAAATTTAGGGAGTCAATTAAAAAAAACTGCTCAAGACATCTTTAGCAAAGTTTCAGTATATAAAATTAACCAACACAAATCATGAACATTTCTATATATTGCCAACAAAGTCTAGCAGCAAGGGATAGGGAAATTCAATTTTGAATAACTGTAAACAATATAAAATAATTTGGTAATCCACCTGCTAAGACAAAACCAGGAACTATATGAATACATTTACAAAGCACTTTTCACACAAAGACATATCAAAACAACTGCAAAAATATAAACTATCCATGAATATGCTGAGTTAATATAATAAAATGATAATTCTGCCTACATTATTCTCCTTATTCATTGCTATACCAATCAAAATATATAAAATTATTACACAGTAATAGCAGCATTGGTTGATGATTAACTATGATACACTTGGCTCTTCTCAGCAACACAGTGATCAAAAGACCATTCTAAAGGACTTGTGATGGAAAATGCCATCCATATCCAGAAAAGAGCTATATAGTGTACAGAGTAAAGTATACTATTTTCATTTAAATTTTTTTTTTATTTCTCATGGCTTATTTCTTTTGTTCTGATATTTAGCGTGATTGTGTAAGTATGACCTATATCATATTGCTTGCTTGTGGAGGTGGGAGTGAAAGGAAGGAGTAAATACATTTTACAAAAATGAATGTTGAAGTAAATACTGGTGGACTGTGGAAAAAATAAAATAAAAAAGTGAAAAAATAAAGTTTAAAATAGTAATGGTGGTGATAGTGATGATGATAATGGTAGTGTGGTGGTAGTCATCATCTTCATTGTCAAAATTATAGTATTTATATAATACTTTAGGGTTTGGAAAGCACTCTACATATGTGTGTTCAAAATTAATATCCTTCCTTACCAAGATCATATCCTCATGGTGAGGGGGAAAGTAATGTGTGAGGACAAAAGTCTGGATGATGAGCCATAACTCTGTTCCTATTTTCTCCCTATTAAATAGTTCTTATCCAAATTGTCTATTCTTACAAGGAAGTTCTCATTTGATTGAGTGGTCTAAATGTAATATTCTTCCTATTTTTGATCAAAACAAAATCTCTATATAGTATTTTTTATTCATAAATATTCTGACTCTTTAATCAATCTAACATGAAATCTGAGGAAAGTTTCCTTTTTATGGGCTCCAATTTACTTGCAGCAACAACCTATAATGTAATTTATATAGATTTATGAAATATAAACCTTTTAACAATTTGTCATTTGTCTTTTATAAATCTGTCATCAGTTCACTTAGAACTCTATTCTCTTTCATTTATCTGAAATAACTTCCTTTTCTCCACCAAAGGACATGATAAATGCAGAAATAATGGCATTTCAATTTATTTTGTTGCAGATCTGTGTAGGGAATTACCACTAGGGAAAGTCCCTTTACCCATACAGATGAACAAGTTGTCTGCTATTTATAATAGTTATAGTGATTTTCTTGAGATATTGAGAGGCTTAGTAAATTGAATGCAGTCACTAAATAAATATGTGTAAGAGACATCCATGAACCCAGATCTTGCCTTTTAGTCAAGGCAAGTCTAAAGACTATCAGTCTTTGCAGTTGGTACAATAATATGTTTAGAGCATCAGTCAATTTCTGACTCATAGAATTTTAATTATATACTGAAAGTGTATTATATTTAGAACACTCCAATCAGATGATATTCTCCTTTTTGGAACAGAAAATTTAAATAAGAATTATTGAAAAGAGAGAAAATAAGTGCAAAGTTATGGCTCATTTTCTAGTCATTTGTCCTTATACACCTCCCACTATGAGTTTCTGATTTTGTTAAGGAAAAGTATTGATTTTTTACATACCAATGGAACTTTAAAAGTTAAGTATGATAACATGAATTAAGAGTTAATTATATGTCTTCTATGTAAATGATTGAGAGAGGTAGTGTGGAGTAACAGAGTTGATCTCATTGTCAGTAAGACCTAGGTTCTTTTTTATGCCTCTCATATCAATTGAATACATGACTCTAAGCAAATTCTTTGCCCTCTCAGTGCTCCAAATAACTAAGATTATAAAACTGAAGAGAAGCTGCTAACCTATATTGATAGTAGGCAATTTTTCATACATGAGTTCCGTATGTCAATGAAATTTCGTGTATAGATTTTATCCCTAATCATAGAAGTTTTAAAAATTAAATTTTTCTAAATGAATTCATTCCTAATAAACACTTCTGGAGGGTGGTGATTTGTTGCCTCATATGGTAAGTCCATTTGTCATTTTAGAGCTTTACTAAAAGTTTCCTTCCTCAGTGCTTGTTCATGAGATAATGTTCCTGCAGCCCAACTCAAGGACTAAGCACTACAATGTTCCCAAGTCAAATTACACCATGGAGAATGGTAAAGATAGACAGAGATTGTTAAAGAGACAAGAAGGGAAGTCAGCAAGAGTGGCTAACCTAATAAAAAGGAAACATCTGGCAGTTAGTGTTAGTGGCATACTAAAAACAACTCCCCCCAACCCTGGAATTTGATTTTAAGACCTTGACAAAGAAAATGAGGTAATGATGGGTGGGCTTAGCCTTTGCTTAATTATCCACTGGCATTATCCCCTTTCTGAGGATTTAGATATAGGAGAAAAATTGATTATTTATATGTATTGTGATTATCTACCTATTTCTTCATCTTTCTTCTTTCACATATTGTCATGTAAATAGTGTACTGGTAAGTATTTAACAAACCACTTCTAAGGGGGGATGTATTAGGAAATTTACTCATGATAGACTTTTAAATAAAATCTACTTGATCAACAGTTTTTAGTCATATTATTATTATGTCTAGAAAATAAACAAAACAAAAAATCCTAATTTGTAACATTTGTCAATTTCTGAGCTCGAATACTCACACTAATCACTTTAACAACTGACTTTTGTGAGCCATCTAACAAGTTACTACAGTACAATACTAGTTATATTGTGCTTAAAAATCTAACCTAAAGGTTTGCCATCTCTTGAAAATGAACCTTAAAGAGTACCAACAAAAGGGAACTGACTTTGGAGACAGAGGATCTGAGTTCAGATTCTATTTCCATTACCTGTATGACCATGGATAAGGCACTTACTATTTAGATCACATATAAAATAATGACTTTGTAACAGATGCTTTTCAAGTACAATTTTACTGCCTATTCACAACTTTGTCTTTCATTCTTATTACCCTTAATCCCTTCCTTTAATCATGGCTTCCAATCCTTCGACCTATTTCTATTTTCTCACTCCATATTTCTTGCCTACCTATGGCCCCATGCTTTAATCTTTCCCTACTCTTGTGATTTCCTTTTTTTGGCTCTGTCCCTATGATTTTCTAGCACAGAAATCCCCTCTATTAATTCAGATCAGCAACTTTTCTGCATTTTAAACTATGAGTTGGAGCACTGAGGTGGGATGGGATTTAAACATAGGTTTTCCTAAGTTAGTAAATAAACATCCATCAAGAACACACTAAGCATTTATTTAGGACAAAACATTGTGCTAAGAGTTGGAATAAAGAAAAAAGGAAAATGCAGTCCCTTCTCTCAATTCAAAACCTAAACAAGGAAGTGAATAAGCAAACAAATATGTACAAACAAATGGTATCTCAAGGAGCTTTCATTTGGAGCCAATGAGGAAGGATGGGGGCTGTATCATAAATAATTAGTCACAGATAGAAAGATGTAACTATTCATTAGACCTCATTAGACTTTTAGAATTTTTTCATACTGTTTTTGTTTGAAATGTACTCTCTCTCTCTCTCTCTCTCTCTCTCTCTCTCTCTCAGACTTCCTATGAATGTGGGAAAGGGTAAGGAAATACCCTTTTCCCATACCAGGCAGTTGTGATGACTTAAAATAAAAGTGCTACCTACATGAGAGAGTCTGACTAGGTCTGAGACCTATAACTATCTTCACTACATTGTCTTTCTTTCCCTGATTACAAATGCCAAACATGTGAGATGTGCATTTATATTTTTGGAAAAAGCAATTGTGAATTCATGAATTTGGAACTCCTGGGTTCCTCAAACAATGTTCTGTACGTAAAACTAGGAGGGGTGGGGAATTAATACCTAGCCACCTTACCCAAAGACATTTACCATGAGAGAATTGTTTGGACATTGTAATGTTGAGGTAAAGGTGAAAATAGATTTAGTTTCATAAAATGCCTCATATTTTTTAGAAAGAATTTATTTGAGTTTTACAATTTTTCCCCTAATCTTGCTTCCCTCCCCTCCACCCCCCCCCACAGAAGGCAATTTGCCATTCTTTACAATGTTTCCATGGTATATATTGATCCAAATTGAATGTGATGAGAGAGAAATCATATCCTTAAGGAAGAAAAATAAAGTATATGATAGCAAGATTGCATAATAAGATATGTTTTTTTTTTCTAAATCAAAGCTAATAGTCCTTGGTCTTCGTTCAAACTCCACATTTCTTTCTCTGGATACAGATGGTATTCTCCATCGCAGATAGCCCCAAATTGTCCATGATTGTTGCACTGATTAAAGGAGCGAGTCCATCAAGTTTGGTCATCACCCCCATGTTACTGTTAGGGTGTACATTGTTTTTCTGGTTCTGCTCATCTTGCTCAGCATCAGTTCATACAAATCCCTCCAGGCTTCCCTGAATTCCCCATCCCTCCTGGTTTCTAATAGAACAAAAGTGTTCCATAACCTACATATACCACAGTTTGTTAAGCCATTCCCCAATTGAAGGACATTCACTTAATTTCCAATTCTTTGCTGCCACAAACAGGGCTTCTATGAATATTTTTGTACAAGTGATGTTTTTACCCTTTTTCTCTTCAGGGTATAGACCCAGTAGTGATGTTGGATCCAAGGGTATGCACATTTTTTGTCGCCCTTTGGGAATAATTCCAAATTGCTCTCCAGAAAGGTTGGATGAGTTCACAGCTCCACCAACAGTGTATTAGTGTCCCAGATTTCCTATATCCCTTCCAACATTGATCATTGTCCTTTCTGGTCATATTGGCCAGTCTGAGAGGTGTGAGGTGGTATCTCAGAGATGCTTTAATTTAAATGCCTCATATTTTGATTGTGACATAACCGCCTCCAGTGAGAGTATGACAGGAGTTTTATTTTCCATGTTTAAGTCAGTCACTTTCTGGATCTTTTATATTTCAATTTGAATAATGAAGAAATGAATGAAGTCAGAATTAGGGTTGGATTTAGAATAATACAATCCCTCCTTCTACAGAAAACCTTCCCTCATCTCTCTTTGTTTCAGTGCTTTTCTTTCTTTTAATGCTTCCTATTTTATACATTATATAGCTTCCTTGGCACAGATTTCTTTGCATATCATTTTGCCTCTTTTTTATCTTCCCCCTTCCCCCCCCTTCAGTGCTTAGCATAGTTCAGTACTATTATGTACTTTGATGGGTGCTTAATAAATGTTTATTAATTTATTAATAGGATATCTGAAGACAGAACCAAGATGGTGAAGTAGAAGAAATAGTCAATTGAACTCTCTCATTATTCCTCTTCAAACAACTTTAACTCCAAATATTTCGTAACAACTTTCTGGAGTAACCTAGCCATCAAAAGGTCAGAGTGAGACATTTTTTCACTCCAGGAAAACATAGGGGATTGGAAAGAGAGAGCTATGTCTCAGGAGCAGAGGCTAGCTCAGATGAAACACCAGTGGTGGAATTAGATGTTGTTGACAGAAGCAGCAGTAGTTTTGGGAGCTCTTAAGCTAGAGATTTCAAGGAAACCTGGCAAATTGCCAATAAGAGATTAAAAGTGACCCCAGTATTAGCAGTGGATGGGAATAGAAAGGAGTACATGTTTTTCTCAGTTATAAATGGTACATTCAAAAAAATCAGGGAAGATACACAAATATTCAGTGCATCCTTTTTATATCATAATAAAATAAAAATTATATTTAATAAAGGGCCAGGGAAACATAGATTAAAATCATTTGTAAAATAAAATCTAATCGTAAAGAATGTATGGGCCAAAGAAAGAAAGAAAATCATAGAAACAATCACTGATTTCATTAGAGAATGATGATAATGAGCAATACACTTTTAGATGCAGCCAAAGCAATACTTCAACGAAAATTTATAATTCTAAATATGTATAGCAATAAAATAGAGAAAGAGCAGATTAAAGAATTAGACATGCAATTGAAAAACTAGAAAAAGTACAAATTATAAATCCCCAATTATATACCAGAAATACTGAAAATCAAAGGAGAGGTAAATAAAATTGAAAGTGAAAATGTCCATAGAACTAATAAATAAAATGAGGGATTAGTTTTGTGAAAAAAATAAAATTGATAAACCATAGGTATATGTGAATTTTAAAAAATATAAAATGAGAAAATCAAATTGCAGTATCATAACTGAAAAGGGGAATTCATTATCAATGAAGCTGAAATTAAAGCAATTATTAGGAGTTATTTTGTTCTTTTATATGCTACTAAAACTGATAATCTAAGCAAAATAGATGAACATTCAAATAATTTGAACTGCTAATATTAATAGGAGAGGAAATACAATAAATAACCCTATCTGGATGAATAAGACATCAATGAGAGCCTTGAGATAAAATCCCAGGAGGATATAGATTGGAAAATTAAATCAACCAAATGTTTAAGGAATAATTAATTCCATCACAATAAAAATATTTGGAAAAATAGGTAAAGGGGTCCAACTAAATTTCTTAAAGGACCCAACTATGTTTTTTTTAGGTTTTTGCAAGGCATTGGGATTAAGTGGCTTGCCCAAGGCTACACAGCTGTCTGAGGTTGGATCCAAATATGGTTTTATTACCCAAACCAGAAAGAACAAAACCAGAATACTATAGACTAATTTTCTTAATTAATACTGATGCAAAATGTTTTTAAATAAAATATTGTCTATAAAATATAAAATATCTATAAAATATTATCAGCAACATATTACAAAGATTATATACTGTGATCAGGTGAAATTTATGTCAGGAATATAGGATTAGTTCAATTTTGGAGAAAATAAAGCACAATTTATCATATCAATAACAAAACAATACAAATTATAGTATGTCAATAGATACAGTGAAGGTCTTCAGAAAAATACAACACTCCTTGCTATTAAAAACACTGGAGAAAATAGGAATTAATGGTGCCTTTCTTAATTAGCATCTATTTAAAACTATTATCTGTGATGGGAATAAACTTGAAGACCTCTTAATAAGAGCAGGGATGAAGGAAGGATATTCTTTATTACCACTATTAAATCAATATTGTAGAGGAAAAAAGACTAATAGAAGAGAATGAAAGTGAAGGAATTAGAATAGACGATAAGGAAACAAAACTATCCCTTTTAGATAGAGATCAACTAGCAGAGCTTATTGAAATAATGAACAACTTCTGCAAAATTACAGAATATAAGAAACCTATAGCAACAAGAGAAATTCCATTTTAAATAATTGCAGTATTAAAATAAAATACTATATATTTTAGGAACTATATGACCATAATTACAAAACACTTTTCATACAAATGAACACAGATCTAAACAATTGGAGAAGCATCAGTTCTTCATGGGTAGACTGAGCCAATATAATAAAAAATGACAATTATAGCAATCAAACCACCAAATAATTATTTTATATAATTAGAAAAATAATAATTTAATTCATTTGGATGAATGAATATCAAAGGAATTGATGGAAAAATTGGAAAGTTGCTCTTGAATTTCAGCTTACAAAATATGTTATTGTTATAATCATCAAAAACATTCTAATATTGACTAAGAAATAGAGTGGTGCCTTCAATACTTAGTTAAATGACACAATAATCTAATGTTTGATAAACACAAAGATCCATACCATTGTGGTAAGTTCTCACTATTTGACAAAAACTGCTGGGAAAATAGGAAAGCAGTTTGGTAGAATCTAGGTATAGACCAAGATCTCACACTGCATATCTAGTTGAGGTCAAAATTTAGATAAAAAGACTGGTGTCATAAGGAAATCAGAGGAGCATATTCTAGGGATAAGAGAAGACTTTATGACAAAACAAGTGACAGAAAGGATCACAAGAAGTAAAATGTATATTTTCCATTACATGAACTCAAAAAAAATTTATGCACAAGAAACTAATGCAGTAAGAAATTAGAAGGAAAACAGGAAATTGGAGGAAATTTTTACAGCAAATTTCTATATGTATCATCTCTCAAATATATAAGGAATTGATCCAATTTGTAAAAATAAAAATCATTCCCTAATTAATAGATGGTCAGAGAATTTGAACAGATAATCTTTAGAAAAAAGAAATCTAAGCTATCAATAGTCATACGAAAAAAATGCTTGCTATCACGATTGATTAGAAAAATGCAAATTAAAACATTAAGATTCCACCTCATAATTATCATATTTGTTAACATGACATAACATAACATGTCATGTTAACATGACAGGAATAACAAATGCTGGAGGGAAAAAATAAGAACCCTAATGTGTTGGTGGTGGAGAATCATTTAGAACTAGACACAAGGACTATAAAGCTATGCAAATCCTTTGACTCAAAAATAGCACTGCTTGGTCAGTATCCTGGAATGGTCAAAGAAAAGGGAATAGGACATCTTTGAAGAAAACATTAATAGCAGCTCTTTTTTTGCTGGAAAAGAACTGGTAATCAAGGGAATGCCCATCAATTGGGGAATGGTATATGATTGTAATGGAATACTATTTGCTATATGAAATGCTATAAGGAATTCTATAAGAAATGATAAGTATGGTTCCAGAAAAATCTAGGAATACTAATATGAACTCATGCAAAGTGAAGTGAACAGGGCAGGAGAAGATTTTCATATCATTAGTTTGATCAATTGGGCAAAATAGCTATTCTGATCAAGAAAATAATCCCAGAAAATTCCAAAGGGACCATGATGAAAAAGGCTATCTACTTTCACAGAGAAAACTGATGAACTCTGAAAGCTGATTTAAGAATATATTTTCTTGGGGCAGCTAGGTGGTGCAGTGAAAAGAGCACTGGCCCTGGAGTCAGGCGGACCTGAGTTCAAATCCAGCCTCTGAGACTTAATAATTACTTATCTGTGTGACCTTGGGCAAGTTACCTAACCCCGTAACTTGCAAAAACAACAATAAAAATGCATTTTATTACTTCTTTTATTTTTACTTTGGTTTTGTCTGCTTTATTTTTCAACATGACTAATATTAAAACAAGTTTTGCATGATTTCATGTGTTCAATCATTATCAAATTGCTTGCCTTCTCAAGAAGAAGTAGGGGAAAGTAAGAAAGACAATTTGGAAATTAAAATTTTTAAAAATTAATGTTAAAAATTTTACATGCAATTAGGGAATATTTAATGAAATAAAATATATTTAATGATTTATTAAATAACAATTTTAAGCACTTACTATTTACCAAGTACTAAGCATATATAAATAGAAAAGGAAGACAATTCCTACTCTCAAGAGCTCTTTCTAAAGAGGGAAATGGTGTCAGTTTGCAAGTCATATAGAAAAGTTCCATATTCCTTAGGCTGTATCAGCAAAACAGACATTTAATGACCTTATATTAAAAAATATCAGCTTTGCATGTTGAACTATTTGACAATGTCAAGGACTCTGGTGTCAAAAACTTTCTTTTATGGATCTTCACTAGCTATGGCTATAATACCTGCCTGTGCAGTTACCAGACTAAATCACCATAATGTTCTTCCCAGGATGATGGCCAACAGTTGTAGACTGAAACTTGGTTATTCCAGTGGCTCCTGTGGTCAGGATCCTGTGCTATCTCCATCAGAATTAGAGGGAAGATAGTGATCAAGATAACCATGGTGGTTTGACTTCCTGGCAATGTTGACTCCATTGCTGGTAGCAATCATGAATCCTCTCCACAAAGATTTCTTCCTTCAGTGATGGCTGTAGAGACTGGACTGGAAGTAGAACCAAAGACTTGAATGATGTTACCACTTGCAGGGCTCCTGCCCCCATTTAATAATAATAATAATAGTTAATATATAGCACTCTAATGTTTACAACGTACTTTGTAATATGATCTCCTTTTTTCCCTTCACTACTATCCATGGAAGTAGGAGAAATTATTATCCCTGTTTTACAGATGAGAATACTGGGATAGACAATGGTTAAGTGATTTGACCATGGCCAAGCAGCTAGTAAGGGAGGCTGGGATTTAAGTCAGGTCTTCTTAACTCCAGATCCAGCATTCTTCATTGTTTTCTATATCTTTGTCTTTCAGGGGAGCTCCTATCCATCAGACAAATCTAATGATTCTCCCCAGAGCTCCAGAACAGAAATGCAAAGTTAGTGCAAAAATAAAAATTAATCTCAATCCATTTGGAGACCAGACTCACCAAACACACTGGTGCTAGGGACTTTACTCCAGATTTTGGATTCAGCCAAAATTTGTTTTGTTACAACTACATTTTCAACCTTCTTTAGCATTTATCTCAGTGTTCTGCACATTTAGCTTCTTAATTTTCAGTGACTTAAATCTAATCTAGAAGATGGATAGATAGGTCAAAATATCTGTGTGTACATTCATACAGAAGAGTTCTTTCTTGTGGCTAAGGAAACCTTTCTTTATCTTACAATAACACTGATTTTGCTTATTGATTTCCTGTAATCACACCTCTTCCTGTAAACCTTATATCACCCTCTTGATATCTACAAATAAAATATTTACAAATCACTTTTTAAATCCTTAGCCTAAAAACAAACATGTGATAAAGGAAATATTCAGGAGCTTTTAAAAATGAATGAGTAAATGAGCTGAATAAATATCTATTTTTCTGGGTCCTAACAAGTTAGATAATAAAGATTAGAGATGGAGTCATTAAGATCTAGAACTGGTTAACATTTATCCTCCCCTAACCTTCCTTGGTCTCCTTTTTTTCTATTGGATGCTACAAATAACTAACAATATTTATTCCCCTACTTCCCAACTCTATATTTATATTGTAGCTAAGGATAAAGTCCTATTTTGACTTAATATTTGTTCTCACAGGAATCATTTAAGGAATTCAAGCAATTAGCAAAACAAGGAGAAAAGCTTTTGTGGGAAAGAAGAGGTTTTCAGTACTTCGGAAACCATACCAAGCAAGTAGCCAACTACTCTGTATACTCCTCATACAGTTCCTCATTCTGCACATATACAGAACTTTCAAAACTCTTAGTTCTCCAGATAAGTAAGGATACACATTTATGTCTAATGATCTTGCAATCCAAATTCTGCCTTTATTGGAAAACATCACAAATCTATTCACTTTTGACCTAGATTTTCTTTGGCTCATCACATGAATCCATTCTTGTAATTAGCAATTTTTCAGTATAGTCAAACAAATACATGCAGAAAAAAATGTGCTTTAGGTAGACTTGGCCTGACCCTTATGAGGATTAGTTCAGAGGAATGGGTCGAATGTTTAAAAAATAAGAAAAAATAGTATTAAACAAGAGAATGCATAACTATAACAGAAATATACACACAAATTATCCTTTAAGTTTTGAGGGGAAATTATTACTAGCAACAAAAGCGAATAAGGATAGGTTTCATGGATGAAGTGATCTGATAGGAAGGATGAGGAAGGTAGAATGAACTGGTCTATAATAGAGGTTAAGTAAGGATTTACCAGCCAGGAGAGGATAGAGATTACAAAAATAGGGAATAGTTTGAGGAAATCTCTTTCATTTGAGGATTCAGAATATAAACATCTTGGTTTGATAGGAGGGCAGATTACATGAATGAGAATAATGAGATAAACCTGAAAGGACAACATGATGAAGAAAAACATTAGGGAAGTGTTCATTTGTGGAAGGCCTCAAATTTCAACATAAGGAATTTGAACTTTACTCTGTAGCCAATAGGAAGTCACTGTGTTATTTTTAGCACAAGAATGACATGACCAGAAGTATGCAGAAAGGAGATAACTGGTGGTAATGTGAAATATGAATGGGAAAGGAGATGGGAAAGAGGAAATGAGTTTTAGTATGTATTTCAGTAGGTCAGTTAGTTGGTTAATGAGGATACATGTAGGAATGATAGAAGTGAGAACACTGAGCAGAAAGTATTTGTCTAATTCTTTCATGTTACATTATCATATTTTGACTTAGATATCTTTAATAGGATTTTAGTGCCCCAAGTAGATCTCTGAACAAATTCTGGTTTGCCTTTTCATTTTGGACTCTTGTGACATGTACAATCTCTACCCTGATGATAGTATTCAAAATGAGACAAGTTTTTTTTTTCATTTCTCTCTCTCTCTCTCTCTCTCTCTCTCTCTCTCTCTCTCTCTCTCTCTCTCTCACACACACACACACACACACACACACACACACATATATTCTTCCTCTTGTTGTTAGAATTCTTCAGCCTTGGTTCATTTTGAGCTATATAACATCTTTGAAATCCTTATAGGATTGAATTTGCTTTTCCCCTTTCCTGCATAATCATTTCAGATTCCTCTATTTTGCTAGCCTGAAATGGAATGATTATATGCTACTTTCTATTTTGTCCAAAAGATACTTTTTTAAACCACAGAGAAGTTATCAAAATAATTATCAATCATTTAAACCTGTGTATGAAGAAGCTTGCCTCTAGAACCTTCCTTTCCAGTGAGATTTTGTTAGAGGGAAATACAATAGAGGTAAGGATACTTCATACTTCAAGAGGAGAAGTAAATTATATCCAAGAGAATGTCTATGTATTGAGCATGTGTGTCTGTGTGTGTGTGTGTTAAAGAGAGAGAGAAAACTGACACAGAGACAGAGATAGTATATCAATATTTGTTTAAAATGCATGCACTTATACACATATGGGTGTACATTCACATATGTTCATGTGTGTATGGTGTGAAGATTAAACTTCTTGAGGGTAAGGATGATTTCATTCTATGTTTTAGCATCCCTAGCAAAAAGCCTTCCTGGCTTAAAGTAGGTAATTAAGAAGTTATTTTTTGATTGATATTCACATTCTGTGTCAATAATTAATAGGTTGAGTAACTGTTCAGTTTGATATAATATAGGATATTATCTTAAAATCATCTTACATTCAGGCAGCTAGGTGGACCAGTGAATAGAACACTGACCTTGGAGTCAGAAAGATAGGAGCTCGAATCCAATCTCAGACCCTTGACACTTACAAAGTGTGTGACCTTGGACAAGTCACTTAATTGGTTGCCTTGCATTGAGAGTCATCTTCAGTCATCAGACCACTGGACCCAGATGACTCTGGAGGAAAAAGTAAGACTGGTAACTTAGTACAGCACCTCCTCATTCAAATATAATTCATGAACTTGTCATGGGACCATTTCCCTGATATCATGGTCATCTTCAAAAATGATGGACAAACATCATCATCATCATCATCATCATCATCATACAGACAGCATTCAAGAGAACTAAAATGGCTTGCCCAATATCATATGGATATGTGCATATTCATATATTCATATGAATATATGTATGCCTCCAAAATGTATAATATCTCACATTCCTCATTGACAAGTATACATGAGTTTCAGAGGTATTTTAATGAATTTATACTTATTAGCAGTACAGAGGCAATCACTTTCCATCATCATTTCTATGTTTACATAAATTTCTATCCTTTCGGGGGGGGGAATCACCTGTTACAAATGCTGATTATATTTATTTTATGATTACATCTTCTCTCATAGATATATCAAAATATCACTTAAAAGGTGCTTTTTTAAGTTCTTTGATTTTTTGTTTTGTTTTGTTTTTTTTATGCGGTTGCATCATGAAAGATTCAATTCATACACATTTTCAGAGCCTCTTCTTACTCTTTGAATAGAGAAGGAATTCAAATTATTTTAAAAAAAGGAGTTGGGTGACATATGACAACATATCATGTGAAGAGTGAATCCCAGAAGCTTCCTTCCTAAACAACAGTGAAATTTTTAGTTCTCATTCCCAGAAGTTTGGGCCTGAAGCCCAAAGAAGTAACCCCTGTAATTTTCCACTGCATTCTCCAAAGCATGACTTTTCAAAAAAGGCACATGTGAAATAAGCTCAGGAAACAACAGTGTATATATCTCTATTTATATTTGGTTCTGAATCCAACCGCTTAAAAAGTAATAAATAATGAGTGGGCTACAAGTGTGACAAGAGTGAAGTCAAAAAATAGATCTTGAGGATACCTCCAGATGACTCCCTAGTGAGGAAGAACTTTCATTTCCCATTGTATATTTGGAAACTCAGTCACAAGAAATTTGGACAACTTACCCTCAAAATGTAACTCCTGCTCATCTTTAAAGAGCCCATGCAAGCTCCACCTTTCTGTGTAGCTATCTCTGTTTGCCTAAGCCAATAGTAACATATCTGTGCTCTGAGAGGACTTATTGCCCATTCTACTCATTTAGAAATGAAAATATGCTGATTTATATTTAGCTATTTTTTAATGTTTATATACTTTGCTTAACCAGTCAGACTGTAAGCCCCTCAAGTGTACAAGTCATACATAATAATTTTTTTAGTCCAAAATTTCCAGCATAGAACTTTACTCATAGTAGACACTTTAAATTAAGTGGAATTAAATTGAATGAAAAAATAGTTATTTAGGAGTTACTATGTGTTAAGTACAGTGATAAGTGCTAGGAATACAACTGCAAAGCAAGAGAGTTTCTGCTTTCAAGGAGCTCCCATTTTAATAAAGTGTTACATCACATGAAGCAAGGTTCAATTTCATGACATGTAGAAAAGCCAGGTTGCACGTAGGTTCTGACAAGCAAATGGATACATGACAAGTCCCTGAGGACCTTGGCAAACAATGTCAGGATAGATTGTCACTGATGAAATATCAATGATTACAAATATCGATATCAATATACACTATCAGTTCCTTAGGAAATGGGAATATGCTTCCTTGAACTTTGTACATCCACAAAATCTTTTCCACTCATACTTTACATTTAGATATTTTGAGCTATCTGGGATTAATTAAGAATGATACTTCCTCAATTAGTACCAAAACCATTCATTTTATTTTGCTTGATTCTTGCCTTCAAAAAAGGTCTGTCTAATGGTTATCCTTGCATTTTTTTAGTAGCCTGTGGCCATCAATGTTTTGCTCAAACTCATTATTTGCTGTTTTTTTTTATTTTATGACATGACTCTCATTTTAGGTGATTCATATATATATATATATATGTATATATACATACATACATATATATACATATATATATATATGTGTGTGTGTGTGTGTGTGTGTGTGTGTGTATGGAATGCAGTTGTTTACTTGTTAACCTAAAATTTCTTTTGTGTGTGTGTGTGTGGGGGGGGGGAATTCTAGAGACATTCCAGTAAGGAAGCTCCCTTTGTGTAGGACACTTCCAAAGTATAAAATTCCCATATCAATATAGATTGACAATTTATTCAAAATTTATAGTTATGTTTTCTGGAGCACTAAAGTTAATAGTTAAAAACAAAAACTTGCCAAATATCACAAAGCTAGCATGTTTCAAAGACTCAGGTTGAATCCTAATTCTGGTGATTCTCTAGCTGCTTCCTCCATCCACTATGTCATACTGTTCCACATAATCCAAAGATCTTCTAAGAAACTTGATAGTAGCATGATAATATTATTTCTTGATATGTATTCTATGTATCCTATTCAACATTCATTTTTCTAGAATATTTACTATAATCTGCTATAAATCCAAAATTCATAACCCTAGAATGCAGTAATCTTGAGGAAACTAACCACATTAAAAATACTGAACTAGAATCCCATTGTCACTCAAATTATGGAGAAGCTGAGATTGAAAATTCAGAAGCTGTAGAATATAGAAGATGGAAATCAGATCTGACTGGTCAGCTTTCTCTATTAAGCTTAATAGCCTTTAACCTTTTTTTGTTTGTTTTGTTTGAGAGTGAGTCTCTGATACTACTCTGTCTCTACAATCAAGGTAAGATACGTATTTTATTGTCTAACAGTCAAGCATACAAATACTTCACAATATAATCTGAACCTGAAAAAGAAACCTCATTCTTTTATACTCTGAAAGTTCAATACAGGATGCCCTCCAAAATCCTTTATTTAAATGCTTTTCTCAGTGGGATATAATGACTAGTGAATTAACTAACCACATATTTTTTTGGTCTAAATAATATTTAATTTTTTCAATTATATGTAAAGAAAGTTTCCAACAGTCATTTTTGAAAGATTTTGAGTTCTACATTGTTCCCCTCTCTCTCTTCCCTCCCCTACTCCCCAAAACAACAAATGACGTGAGAGAGGATTTACATGTTCAATTAGCAGCATAGTTTTTCTAAATTATCTCAACTAATTGTCTTCTCAAAAAAAATCCCATCTACCTAGATAACCTTGTAATAACTGCTGGCATTGGGGCAGCTAGGTGGCTGTGAATAGAACACCGGCCTTGGAGTCAGGAGGACCTGATTTCAAATCTAACCTCAGACACTTTAATAACTGTCTAGCTGTGTGACCTTGGGCTAGTCACTTAACACCCCCCCACTGCCTTGAAAAAAAACATAAAAAATAAATAACTGATGGCTTTATATCCAAGAGGTTTTTGAACTTTATGTCTATGGACTTTTGAAGTTGAAGTCAAATATTATTTGACTGTGATGATGGTGATGATGATGATGATATTAATGGTAATAATATCCTTTATATAGCACTTTAAAGTTTTCAAATTACCTTACAAATAATATCTCATCCCCCCCCTCCACAAACCAATTCTGAACATAGCGCTGCTACTATCATTATTTTTCAAATGAGGACAATAAGGCAGATAGAAGTTTAATGACTTGCCCATAGTCAAACAGTTACTAAATGTGAGAAGCTAGATTTGAACTCAATCTTCCTGACTTCAAGTTCAGCATTCTTTTCACTGTATAAGCTATGTGCCTAAAACTGAATTTGTGTGTGTGTGTGTTTGTGTTTACACAGACTATCATTCCATGACAATCTATTAAAATCCTGCTAAATTTGTTATAAGATATTTTGTCCAGAGCACTGAGAGGTTGTCATACAGTCAACATGTGCCAAATGGAGAACCTGAATCCAAGTCTTGTCCACTATCAGTTATTTATTCAACATGTCAAATTACCTCTCACCATGTATTTTAATAATCTTAATATCAAAGAAGACTGATTGAAAAGTGTTATGGTGATGAATTAGTGGAATGCCAGAGGGAGAAAAGAAAATCTAAATAGAATAAGTCAAAATGGTGGAGATAATCATGCCCATTTTAGCTTTATAGATATGGTTGCTTGATTTCAGTATTTCCTTTCAGTTCATGATTTTAAATTATATTATATAACTCAATTCATAACTTATGAACATGTGAATTGATGTTTACTAGTATTGTACAAGATCTTGGAATTTAAAACTAGAAGGTTTCTTAGAGATCATCTCCACTAAACCCCTCTTTTTAGAGGTGAGGATTCACATATCATACCTACTTCAACAATAAGAACATTCCCATTCTGAAATTGTGAAAACTAGTTTTTCAAAGAAATCATCACTTCAGCACCCAGAATCTTAGCTTACTTTTCAGACCCTTTTTTGTATTTAAGAAAGCTATTTTTTGCCCACTTTGTATAGTTAGATTAGAAATGTCAACTCCCTTATTGTTACTCTCTTTGTCTTTGTTAGAGCTTGTGTTTGAGAAAATATGGGCTCAGTTTTCCTTAAAAATTGATAGTTATATCAAAGAGGGACATTTCAAGTTATTGCCAGATTAAAAACTGGCAAATAAACTGTTTATTCTTATGATACCATTATTTTTGGTCACAAGTTCTATTACTAATTCTAGGATTTATGAAACACTAAGTAATATTGTGGAGAGTTGAGGAGGGAATGAATTAGTATATGAACTCTCACCTGGGATCTCAGTGGAATAGGGAAGGAAACATTTCCTCTTTAAAGCAACTGGCTAGCAAACTAAGAACAGTGAGCTCACATCCTAAATCTGCTGAAATCAAGACCTCTCCTGCATCTTATTTCCACAAGGTATTTTTCCTAAGAGGCTTCAAATACTTAGGAAAGAATGGAAAGCCTTAAAGTTTCTGAAAGGATGACTTGAACAAGAGTTTAAAAAGTTCATAAAGTTAAATTTCAGATGACATGGATAGAAATGTAAGAGCATTTTCAGATATTCCTCTTTTTATCTTTCCTCTATACACAGCACCTGTGTCCTGTTCAGAATAAGCATAGATGAGGAAAGGCCTCTGACTGAAGCATGGTGACAAAGGGGAGGGAAATGTTAAAGAGAAAATGATCTCAAGAATGCTACGTACAGTGAGATGCAATGGAAGGATCAGTGACCTTGGAGTCTGGACCTGAAATCAAAACCTAGTTGTGCCACTTAGTAACACAGGGAAAGTCACAACACTTCTTTGACTCATTTCTGTCTCTGCAAAATGAGAGTACCAAATTAAATGATTTGAAAGGTCCCCTTCAGATCTAGATTTTGGATGCTATGAACAAAAAAAAAAGCTATTTATGCCAAATTTCTAACGGAAAACAGATTTGAAACCATTCACTCTAGATGAAAAAATATGAAGAAAGGGCACCGTCTTTGAAATTGACAAAGAAAACCAGTCTCAGGGATTAATACCATAACGTATTCACCTTCTCAATAAACTTATTTCAGATCTACAAGGTAGTCTTCTAATAGTTCCATGAGGCAGTCACCTATCTAGTGCACTTCAGGGTTAGAACTCAACCTAACAGAGCTTTTAAATATACGAAGACCATTCTTTCCATCTTCCACTTCTTTTTTTTTTGCACTTCAGAACAAAAATTTACCAAAGTTTCACAAAAATTCTGGTGACAATAAACAAGTAAAAAATATAGATAAGCAAACTGGAAAACAAATCTAACTTTCCTTGTTACAAATCCCACCTTGAATCTCACTAAGCAATGGAGAGAAGTACAATCTGTGTTCCATTCTATCTGCTTTCATTTACACTCTAAGCTTTTTTCAAATGAAATCTTCATAAAATTAAATCAGAAACACTATACTGGTGTTATCAGAAAGAACTTTGGAAAAGAAACTTGTTCTGTTCTTTTCCTTTTTCCCCTTTGAAATGTGCTTGTGGGTGTTCCCTTCCCCCTGCTTCTACCTTGGATCATGGTATTTGATTACATGACCCAGACAGTTTTGCAATATTCTGGCATATAACCTGGTTGACCAGCTTGTTAACTTTCATTTCACCATACTAAGGATATGGATTAGGAAGGGAACCTTTGAAGTTATTTAAATGATATACAAACATACACAATATTAAGGTCAGCAAAAAGAAAGTTTCCTCTACAAAATAAAATACTGAGCAAAAAATAAAAACTGAGAAACCCTTGAAATCATTTGTTATATAAATGATCTTGGAGATATCTAATTGAATAAACTGAACCCCCAGTTCCCAAATATCTAGAAATCATATTCCATATAATAATGGAATGATAAAGAAAAGAAAAATAGCTATAGAAGGAAGGAACACAGAGATTCATTTAATTTATTTCTAATTTGATGGAAGGTTTAATAGTAGCTAATTTTCTCTTTAGTCAATTAATACTGAAAGAGCTTAGGGACCCATCAGAGGAAAAATGAAACAAAACAAAACAAAAAACTCCTTCAGAATCAGAACACTTTATAAAAACTATCTCTTAGGTATCTTTTTCCCATAGTCCTAATTCCTCATACTGAAAATGACTAATCTGTAAACATATTTATCAAAAATATGCAAGTACAATGTTAACCTGACTGTTCGCTGCTGAGTGTAGAGGAGTGGGAAGGAAGAAAATTCTGTAACTCATAAATATAAATATGCATATGGATGAATGTTGAAAAATTCTTTCATAACATGCATTTGGAAAAATAAAATATCAATTTTTAAAAAAGGAAAGAATGTAGGAATAGTTTCAGGATTCTGGAACCCTAGATTCTAGTTTCTATTTCAATTTCAATCTTTGCCTCAGGCAGAGAACCCAGTTTCTTCATCTGTAAAATGAAGATCAAAAATATCTATCTTGCTTTCCTAACAAGATTTTTGTGAGGATCAAATGATGCAATATGAAAGTACTTTGAAAAAGATAAATGATCAAAGTAAACAAAAAGCAAAATTGTAAAATAGTAAAAGGTTTTTCTTTTGTTTTTTCCCCACATTAATAAGGACCACTTTTTAACACAATCTTCACAAAAAATATCAATGGATAATCAGACCCCCTCTCTTTTATCCCTTCTGTTCTCTGTGAAATCTTGCTCTCAAGAAAGGTTCTGTTATTACTTATTTACTATATTAATAACTTTTAGCCTTGCATTTAAAGATTTACACAGAGAAATTCCAACCTTTGTATCAATATATCATAGTACTCCTTGTTATCCAGTCAAAGTGGATTTCTTACAATACCCAGAATATAGCTTTCATTTTCCTACCTCTGTGCTCTTGCTCACATCATTGCCGATACCAAGATTGATTCCCTTGCCCCTACTCTCTGATCTGGTTCCATGACAGCCTATTGAAATCCAATGAAACTATTGTAGGACCTGTCTCAAATGTCACCTTTTATATGAAGTGTCATCCAAATCCCCACAGCCAGACATGCTTTCTCCCACCTTATCTTGCCAGATCCTCAGGTCCACCATATTACTTCCTGGTCATCCTGTGTCTCTGTATTCTGGCCTCCATCTCTGAAACTGAAGGATCAACACTAAAGATATAGATTCCAACTGGTAAACATTCCCTTTATTTCACATAATACCAACACTCCCAGCCTTCTCCATCTCCAACTTTGAAAGCAGTTTTAAGAACAATACTACTGATCTTGGTAGGTAATTGGCAAGCATTTACTCCTAGACTCTCATTACTCTAATTTCCCAGATCAAAACCTATATGACCATCAGTCAAAATACATTTTGCTTTCCTTTATTAGAATTTAAACTCCTTGAGGGTAGAGATAATTTTACTTGATTGTTTTTGTATCCCTAGGGTTTAGTTCAGCAACTGGCAGACACAGAGAGATACATAGAAAGATAGTTACTACTCTGTACCCAATCCTTTACTTGTCTGGGATAGATTTATCAATGATTACTTTCATTGAGAAATTTTTTTTAGGTTTTTTTTTTTTGCAAGGCAAATGGGGTTAAGTGGCTTGCCCAAGGCCACACAGCTAGGTAATTATTAAGTGTCTGAGACCGGATTTGAAACCAGGTACTACTGACTCCAAGGCCAGTGCTTTATCCACTATGCCACCTAGCCACCCCTGAGAAATTTATTTTTTAAAGGAAAAAGACAATATATAACAGAAAAATAGGAAGTAGTAATGATTCTCAATCTGAAATGTGGTAGTACAGAGATGATCAGGAGGGATATTCAAGGCAAAATAAGTCAATGTCTAGATAAGACAAAAAATTAGTTTTCAACAGGGACCAACTCCAAGGTTCCCATTGGAAAAAGGGTGAGGGTAATGGACAGAGTAAAAATAAAGATACTGTAATGACCATGAAGCTATATAGAAACCTGTTTCTGTACATATAATGAACATTTATTTGTTTCATTCATTCAATCATTCATTCCCTTTTCTGTATGCTCACTGTCCTCATGCCACAGGTCATAACTAGTCAGTGACAAAGATGTGTCATAGAAAGGGCTTTTTAATGAAATTTTTTTATTCCAATTTTATTAAAAATCTGTTAACTGAGTGGGTTAAATTATAAAACACTCTTTCCTGGAAATTGGAGACTTGAATTTCAAGCTGGGTGTTGCAAAACCTGCTAGCTATGTGATCTTGAGCCATTCAACCCTATGGGCTCTAATTCAAAAAGCATCCTGGAATAAAGGAGTTAAAAGAAAACTAGAGAGGAGTTAACTCATCTCGGGGATTTGTAAGACTGTAGCAAGCCTGCTTCCACAGTTTAAAAACACAAACCAAAACCAAAAAGCATGATTTCTACACTATGCTCATTCTTCCTTCTATGTCAATGAGGCATGCTCCATTACTTTTTTCTCTAGGTCTTAAGTGTCAGGCTCAGGCTACAATACTGTAGATAGAATGAGTTTGAAAATTCCCACCACTATGTTTCATTTTGTTTTGTTTTGTTTTGATTTTTGTTCTTTAGGGGGGCCCAAAGGTCATCATTAGACAGGAAGAATTTAGTTCTGTTGTGTCACTTCTGTTTAGTATAAAATAGATTGTAGACTCTGATTATTTTGAGAGTCCAGCCAGGACCTCTGAATGCTGATACAGTAACCCTCTGGAAGTTTCTTTCACAATTTCTCCATGACCACCTAGGGAGATCACTTGATTCAGAGAAGTCCCAGCTGCACTCCTCTTTGCCTTTCTCAACCCATCAGCTGAACTCTGCAATTATAATTTGACCATGACCCTTTTTGTTGTCATTTTTTATCATGTCTGACTCTTTGTGACCCCATTTGGGGTTTTCTTGCCAAAGATGTTTGAAGGGTTTATAATTTCTATCACCAACTCAATTTACAGAGGAGAAATTAAAGCAAAGGGGGTTAAATGACTTGTCCAAAGTCAAGTTGGTGGCTAGAGTTGAAAGATGTGCCTCCCTTACTTCAGATTGGTACTCTATTCACTTATTTCCTTTTAGGCTGAAGGATAATGTCATTGATATTAAGAAATTCTGTAATGTCATTGATATTCCGAAATCTCAATTGAGGAAATTACTACTAATAATGCAGGTTGCCTCATTCTTTGTCTTAGATAATCTTAAAAAGTTGCCTAGAGTTATGGAGTAAAATTCAAATAGAAACTTATCCCAGTAACAACATACTGACTTTGAAAGCCACAAATTAATATTATCTATGTTGTATGGTAGTTTAGTTTTTTTAAAGAAAAAACCCATCTCTCTATTAGATTGTAACTAGAACAGCTAAGAGGTTTTGTTTGTTTTTTTGGCAAGGCAATGGGGTTAAGTGGCTTGCCCAAGGCCACACAGCTAGGTAATTAATAAGTGTCTGAGGCCAGATTTGAAATCAGGTACTCCTGACTCCAGGGCTGGTGCTCTATCCACTGTGCCACCTAGCCGCCCCACAGCTAAGAGTTTTGTAGGGCACTTGTGGATACAAGACCTCCATGCTGACACCTCAAGCCTAGGGTATTAAGAGGTTAAGTAACATGCCCAGGGAAAAAAGGGCAACTTTTGTAAGAGGTTTCTTGTCACTAAAGAAGTTCTCCTAATAGACCATATTTCTTATTTCCCACTGCACTATTTCTAAATTTCTGTTATCCTGAACCTTAAGTCAAAAAACCTCCACAAAAATCCTTCTCTGTGATTCCTCTTAAAATTTCATCCCATCCTGCTCAGCCTTGACTTAATTCATCCCTCTTCACTATATTCTTCTATGGTATTCTTTGGATTTCCCTAAATATTTGAATTTTTTCCCAGACTCTCTTTTCATGGCTTAGCATGAATTGGAACCTTAAAATCCACTGAAAACACTACACTTCTGAATTTTATTCATCTATTTCCCCGACTTTAGCAGCATAACCAGGAATTGTCTTATGCATTTACTACCCCTCCAAAATCTAGATGTCACCCTATTATTCAATTGTTTCTTTTGGAGTTCTCATTCTCTTTATTGTTAACAAATTCTCCTTCATAGGATCATAGATTTAAATCTGCTTGTTTGTTTTTTGGGGGATTTTTTGATTTTTGCAAGGCAATGTGGTTATGTGACTTGCCTAAGGTCACACAGCTAGGCAATTATTAAGTGACTGAGGTCAGATTTGAATTCAGGTCCTTTTGACTCTAGGGCTGGTGCTCTATCTGCTATGCCACCTAGCTGCCCCCCCCCCATATATTTAAATCTGGAAAGGACCTTATAGGTCAAGGTATAAACCCCTTATTTTATAGAGTATTGAGATATAACCATTTTATTTGGTGGATGAGGAAATTGAGACTCAGGACCATATAGCAGTAAGTGTCTGAGGCAGAGTTAGAGTCAGGGTATGAGTACAATTTCATCACTCCAATCATTGATCATGCTACACACTTCAATTTTTTGTAGTTTATAGTATCCTGCCAATCTTCAGAAAACTATATCTATAGCTGGCTACCCTTTTCCAAGACTGAGAGATCCTTTTCTCTATCCCCCTGCAAAGTAGACCAAAAGAATGAATAGAGAAAAATGTTGTCATTGCACTGAAAACCTACAATCTCTTTTCCTTCAAGATTCATTCTACACCTTTCTGAAAGAGAAAACTGATGAAAGTCAAAATTCCATAGATCCTCTACTCACATTCCTGCATATTTCAATATTTTGCTATTTGGTATCTGTCCTGCATACAAATCTCCATTCTACCAAAATTCTCTTCATAAACACTTAATAAATGAATACTAAGTCCTACTACCATGATGGGAATACTAAGAAAATATTGAATTTTCTTGACTCTTAAGAAGTTTACAATTCTGTCCTCACATATATGCATAATATATATATATATATATATGAATATATTCATATAGGTATACACACATACATATATATATATATATATTCATGCACAAATACATAGGGTAGTTTGGGGGGAAAGAATAATAGTATTTCAGAGGATTAGAAAGTTTAAAACAGGATGCTTGAATTGAATCATGAAGGAAACAAATTATTCTAAGAGACAGGGATAAGAAGAAAGTACATTTTAGTTGAGAGTTGAGATGTGTGAGAAAGCAAGTCCTATTGTCTGACCAGTTTATAGAGTGCTAGAAGAGAAGTCATCTGTTGTAAGAAGGGACCAGATTGGGAAGTTCTTTGAACACCAAACAAGAGTTTGTATTTCAATCCTCTTGAGATAATAGTGGACAATTAAAGCTAATTAAATTGAAAGGTGATATAGTCAGACTTATTTTTAAGGAAAATCACTTTGCAAGCTATGTGGAGGATGGTTTGAAGAAAAGAGGGACACAACTGAAACATTTCAAGGTAATTTTCTAGTGTCCGTGTGCTTTCACTTCCAAGAATCTTACACTGTTGGAAAGCATCTCCTTCTAGAAACTCTCTCTTCCTTTAACTTTTGTGATGCCACACTCTACTAGGTCTTTTGCAGATTGTCTGGCTAAACTTTTCGATAACCTTCACCATCACTTGCCAATGAATGTGATTTTTTTATGCTTTCTAAGTTATACTCTGGACTTTGTCTATCATAACTCAGCTCTACATCATGAAGCCTTAGTCCAACCCAGGCATTTGCACATTAGAAATCACTCAAATTCCATGGCCTCTCAATGTATATGAATGACTCCTTTCAGAAACTCTGTTTAAGAAGAAGGCCCAGTATAGTCAATCTCCTTTTTCTCCAGACTTCACTCTACCATGTATCTTCCCACCCCACCATGCCTCTTTTCAGTTTCCTTTTTCTTTTCCCTCAAAATTACCTTTACAAAGGATGGTGTCCTGACAAAAGAAGAAATTGAATGTATGGTTCAATAAGGTGAGAAATATAAGGTTATAAGATGGGAATAAGAGATTTAAGATATCTTCCAAGAACACACTCTAATCTAATACTTTTAATATGACCATTAGAGTGAAGGATGAGAAATTCTGAGGTAAAATTCATGATGAGACAAATATCCTTGATAAATGTAATGAAATAATCAATGGCTAAATAAGAACCAGAATGGTTAGGAGGAGCCATGTCATTGTAAGAAGAAGAAAGAATTTAAATCTGTAACCTCATCATTTTAAAATTATACCAGGATACAACAGACATTCCATTACTTATACCTGGTGTGTTCCCAGGTCCCATCTGGAGGTGTCCCTTCAGGAGCCAGCATTTAAAACATTAATTAAATGCCACAGAAGAAACCATTCAACATAGTTTTTCAAAATCTGAAAGACTCAAATCTATGATCAAGATGAAGTGCAAAAAAAATTGAGCTACTGAGTAAATATAGGTATTCTTAATACTTGAATGATGTAGAGGGAGAGGAATGAATGACATTGTACTTAATCAGTACTGTAAACAAGCAGAAATGTGATTCTTCTCTTGGAGAATTAATTCTCTTTAAATTTGGCCAAATTAAAAAAAAAAGAAGTGGAAAAACAAACTATATTTCAAAAGGGTAGTGAGTGAACTGGGAAGAAAAGTGAGTTACTGAAGAACTTTTGCCCAGAAGATAGGAAAATTGTTTTAAGCAGCTCCAATTGGTTTTCAGGTACAGCACATGAAATAACAGCTCTGCTGGCCTAACCAAAGTTACAGTCAAATGATGATACATATATATATATATAACATTAAAAATGAATAAAGAGTGACTTTTAGAAAGGGAGGTGTTAATAATTGGAGGCATAAAGAAAGACTTCATGAAGGTGTCACATGAACTGAACTGAATTTGGAGGAATATAGGGATTTAAAGAGCTAGAAGTAAGGAGGAAGAACATTCCAGGTATGGAAACTAGCCAAAGGATTTTACAGCAAGGGGAAATGAAGTGTATGTAAAGAACAAGTAAATATAATGACAGAAAAGAAGAGATTCCGGAAATCTGCAAAAAGAGAGACAGTAAGTAGTTTAAAAATAACAAAATTAGGGGGCGGCTAGGTGGTGCAGTGGTTAGAGCACCAGCCATGGAGTAAGGAGTACCTGGGTTCAGATCTGGCCTCAGGCACTTAATAATTACCTTGCTGTATGTCCTTGAGCCAGTCACGTAACCCCATTGCTTTGCAAAATCCTAAAAAAAAATAACAAAATTATTTGCCATAATTTCTATACATCCTTTTTTTAGGTCTCAAATGCACACAAAGTGAACATATTGGTACATTAGGTATGCACATTTAATGCAAGAAAATAATTTTGCATACCATTTAATAATAAGAACTTACATTTATATAGATCTTAAGGTTTAGAAAGTACTTTCCTCCCATCATCATTTTTTATGTTGGTCATTTTATAGATGAGGCATTTATAGTTCACAAATTTCAAGTGGTTTGCTCAAGTTTACACAATCATTAAATGGCCTGATCAGGATCATTCCTTTGGATCAGAATTCTAGGTCCTTTCCAGTACACAAGTGGAGAGAATGCAGGATTGCCAGGATAAATATTTTCCACTTCTTGCTGCTTCAAATAAACCATTGGTTCATATATATAGTCAGAGTACAAGGGCATTGGGGACTTGATCAACTATGCTCCACAGATCACATGAGAGACTGACTGGAGCTCTCTACTTAGAATTTCTACTAGACAACTTGTGGTGGAGAAATTTAGAATAAAAAAAAAGTTTAGCTAGAGGTAACTAAGATGTAGGCTAAAGTTGGCCTAGGAACAGGAAGACAAGGGTAGGTCCACCTATATCCACCATAGAATTCTTGAGAGCCACAAGTGCTAGCAGGGAGTCAGGAAACAGCAGGATGACCTTTCCTCTTGATCTGCTCCCAAGTTTCATGTTTACAGCTTGTCAACTACAGACTCAGACATGAAGTGTCCTCTCACCCAGGGGACAGTGCAGGATTGTCCTTAAAAATATGTGTGATCAACATGTGTGAAAATGGTTCCTATACGCTTTTCCTTCATTCTATTTTCTAAACATCTGGTTTTCATTTTCATATTTTGACAGGAAGTATAAGAAAATGAGAGGTTATATATATTTTTTTCCTGCTAGTATCTTCAGGGATTAATGGGTTATGCTAGACCTAAATATATTCTTTAACATGCCTTTGTGTTCTTCCTTAATCACTCTGACTGAAAATCTGTCCACCCTGTCTCATCGGTACTGGTGAAAGGGACCTCCTCTCAATCTCCTTTAATTTTCTTATTAGGTGATTAGATGTAAAAGGAACATTCAGTCAGGAGCACTATACCATAATTGTTTTTCAGTTCTCTGACATAAATCCTTACTATAGTTAAAGATGACCAGTCATTTGATAGTTCAAAAAGGAATCATGAATAAAATGCCATGGGGTATGCCTTATCTCCTGATTACTGGGAAAGTGATAGCAGAAGAAAAGCAATTTTATGGGAGATGAGATAATTCAGTTAAATCAAACTGTCCTTTGTCCATTGTAGAGGGAAGAAGATATACAACTAAGGACAGATAGTGCAGGTGGGAGCAATAGCCTTTAAACAGAGAATCAGTTACAATATTCACACATATATACATACATACATACATATACACACATTTAACTAAATAGGTGTGGGGGGTAATTATTTTCTACTGTTCCTGTCCTTCATATTTTAAAACATAAACATCACTCCTTAGAAGCACAGGGCTTTATATAGAGAATGTTATTGAAAGCTCTGTGAGGAACAGCAAGGAAAGCAATTTGGTTGGACCATAGAGTTTTATTTTGTATTTTTAAGTATCCTTGGTACCTATCACAGTCCTTTGAATCGGTGTTTAAGAAATACTTTCTCAATATATGATTCTTTTTTGGTTTTTGCAAGTCAATGGGGTTGAGTTGCCCAAGGTCACACAGCTAGGTAATTATTAAGTGTTTGAGGTCAGATTTGAACTCAAATTCTCCTCTATCCACTTCCCAGTGGCGGCCACCTAGCCACCCCTCAATATATGATTTTTAAGATGTATATTAGTTGCTTATTTCTGCAATAAATTCAATTTTTTTCAAAGAAAAATAAATATGGAATATTTAGATGAAGTTTAATTCTTAACTATATCAAAGAAAAGATTATTTCTACAAATAAAATTGTTTGGATGGAAAGAAAAAATTATTTACATAGAATAAAGATTGCAGTTGTGTAGACATTGTATCCCCCAAACACAAACTGCTGCCAATGTAACTTCTGAAACCTTCTTGAGATCAAGGAATGCTTCTTTTTCAAAACATTTTCAAAACTATCATGGTGTCAACCATACTATTTCTCTCAGACCTAGCAGACAATGAGAAAATCAGTTAGTCAATCAAATGAAATTTTATTTGTTCAGTTTCATCATCAATTTAGCACTTGAACTAGAACAAATATTAGAGGCCATTCAATCAAAACACTTGATTTTGCATATAAGAAACCAGAGGCCTAGGGAGTTTAAATGATTTGACGAAGAAGACAGAGGTAACAGATGTTAGCAGAAGAATTTGAGCCTAGCTTCTCTTTCTCTAATCTATCCTCCTTTATTTCTTGCTTATATCTTGCATATCGGCATATTTTTACTCCAAGTTAACAAATTCTTATCCTATGAAATCTTTTATTAAAATAGTGGCTGCAATGAAGGTGATAATCTTTTATAATAAAATGAATTTGTTTCTTAAGTTGTAATCATAACTGAATTCTATTTATAACCAGAATCATTTAGAAGTGAGATTGATTAAATATTCTAAAAAAGCATACTTCCAGATATAACCCATGAATATGACTGAATTTTTCCTGATGTTTTGGAATGGGAGAGTAGTAAGTTGTACTTCTTTCTAAGAAGAAAATTTAATTTAAACACAATCAATACACAGACTTTCATGATGTGTGCCCTTCCTCCATTAAAAAATAAATCTGATATTACTGAAGTATGTGAATTTGTGCCAAGATCATGTTACTCTCACTGTCCAGGGAACAGTATCAACAATGCAAAGCAGTAATAGGTTTTTGTCCCCCTTCCTTAATTTCCCTTTCTAATATTTGTTCAAGATTTTTGAATAGATGCTCAAAAAGTAATGCTAGAACTTTAAATCCTAATTTAAGATAAATCTATCACATTTCAGTAATTGACAGGAAAATATCTTCCCTTTCTGGCATTTGCCAGAAGCAATGCCAATATAGTGAATGTGAGTTGTATGAGCCAAGGTACTGGCACTGGAAGGAAAAGGTAATTAATTAGCAAGTTGGATTTATAATAAGGTTGGTACTTTGGTCATTTGGTTCTTCCACATAATCATCTTCCATTTATAAGATATACTTCCTCAATTGCATTTAGGAGCCAAGCTGACTGAAAAGTTTACTATTTTAGGTAGCCATCAGGAACTTGTTAATTAATGGTGAAAGAAAGGATGTATCCTGTAGAATAAAACAGGTAATTTCTACTCATGCTAATTACATTTCTAAGGGAAAGGTTGAAATGATTAGGTACATTTTCACCATTGCCTACTCACTTACAGGGGAGGTTGTATAGGAAATGGCAGGTACAAGAAAGGGATGTCTATCAGGAGGAGTCAAAACAATCTGGAATAGGATGTTAATAGGGAAAGTCTCAGAGGACTTTAAGGAATGTTCCTTTGTTTTTTCTGTTGTACCATTAAATAAATGTTGTAAATTATAGGTCAGGGTTCTTGGGATTTTTCCAAAAGGCAACTCCCATTAGCATTGACTAAAAATATAGTTAAAATGCAAGGTGGTAAGAATTCACTATTTATCAAAAGAAAAAATGCAATGACTGTGTTATTATATCAGTAAATGGGATATGAAAATAATTTAGAATTATAGATCTGGAAGGAACCTAAGAGGTAAACTAGTCTAAATTGCAAATGAGGAAATTGATGCTCATGGAAACTAAATGGCTAAACTCCAGTTTGGAAAAGGTACAGATCAGTCATTTCTCAGTCAGTAGACTGTGGAAAGTCACTTTTCAAACCATCTCTCATCTGTAAATTGGGGAGAAAATTCTTGCATTGGCTACTTTTAAACAATATTTAAGTATATTGTTACTTTATGCATATAATAAAAATGTTTATACTTATAATAATAATAATATTAAATGACCCTAGTACTACATCATTTCTATTAGTTTTTCCTCTACTTTTTTTTCTCATCACTCCCATGGATTTAATTATTATTTTTTTTGTGCAGGTGATAATTCAATCTGTTTATCCAGCCCTAACCTTTCTGATGTTCAGACTCACTATTGAACTTGATAATTTGATATTCCAGAGACACTTTAAGCCCAATATGTCCAAAACAACTCACTGTTTCTTCCCCCAAAATCCTTTCCCTCTTCCTGCTTTCCATCTTGCTGTTTGAGGGTACCACCATCCTTTCAGTAACCCAAACTCATAACCTATATATAATTCTAGACTCTGAGCTCTCTTTTCACCATTTTTCCCAACATAGAATTTGTTGTCAAGTCATTCTGATGTTACTTTCATATAATATCCCTCATATGTCTTCTTTTCTCCTCTGATACCCCCCAAACCCTGATACTCGCTTAGTACCTCACACCTGAGCTACAGCTAAAGATTGGTCTCCCCAAGTAATTTTTTCCCACTCCATCTCCCCACATACCCCATCAAACTGCTCTTGCTCAAGCACAAATCTGATCATATCACCCAAGCTTCACCAAACAAACCCCAATGGTTCTTCACTATCTCCAGAGTTCAGTGGTCATTTTCAGGTTGATGAAGTTTGAACTGAGATAGTCATGCAATAAAGCATTTATTGTAGACATTGTACTAAGCGCTGGAATACAAATAAAACAAAATCAGTCTCTGTCCCCAGGGGACTTGCATTCTAATAGAAGACAGCACATAAAAAAGATGAAACAGGTTGAACTGATGGGGAGAAGTTATCACTCCTTAAATGGAGGTCCGAGAACCCACTACTCTGACCTCTAGTCACATCATCCAATTATAGGGGTAGAGGGTATTTAATGATTATCAGGCAAATTCAATCATATAGAATGAGATACTCAATGATGAATTTCCTGAGGAAGGGAGGCAAGAGGTAGAGGTATCCCAAACCAGGGTAGCTATTGGGAAATAGGCAGAAGGCTGTGTTGGTCTCTTCAAATAGAAGTCCTGGTGCCTATGGCCCTGCCCTCTAGTAACAGGGTCCACTCAGAGGGTACTGATGAGATTTGAGTACCACACAGATTTATTCCTAGAAGATAATGAGATTTCTATTTCTGATACTAGATAAATGATCATTTTCCTAGCTAAATATGCCTTTTCGGACTGGAGAAAAAAGTCATGAACTCCAATAACAACATTTCAATGAGTAGCTCAAGCCAGCCACGTCTCTTTTTCCCACTCATCTATTTTCTTTTGGACTTCTTCGAACTTTTCCATCCTGCCTTATTTATCTTTTTTCAAATTTTTATCTTCTTTTTTGTAAACATTTCAATTAGATATACTTGGAGGACAGAAGTAATCTTTTCATATTTTTGTCCCTAGCTTACAAAAAGAAGATATAAGAAACATTAATAAATATTTATCAACTGACAGATTCAATTGATATCTGTTGATTTGATCGCCATCATTGACAGAATGTGAAAAGATTGAGAATTTAAAAAAAATCAAAATCTAAGTGAGCTGAGTAAAAATAAATAATATACTTAGTTAATTCAAATATTATCCATTAATCAAATGCATTTCCAGAGGTTATTATGTGCTACTGTAGCTTTGTTGTATATCCTTGATAAGTTAAGGCAAAGGAAATTTCCTTCTTTGTTCAATATTCTGTGATATTTCATTCCAACATGATACCTGAGCAGGGTACTGGCTTTAAAACTGTGCCTACAGCATCCTTGGGTATTAAATGACAGAGAGGATTGTTGAGCTACTATCACTGATTTTTGAAAAAACTTCAGAGAATTTGGAGATGCCACAGTATTGGTCCCCATTTCAAAAAAATGACAAAAGAAAGAATGAGAATGAAGTCTGATAAATAGAACAGTGAAGTTCTTGCAAAAATCCACATATTATTTGAAGTATGGTTAGTGAATATATATGTTGGGGGTGGGTTTGACTCAGGTTGGTACCCTATTACTTTTGGTTTGATGTTAAAACAAAATGAGCAATTGTAAGTAATCCCAACATTTAACAAAATGAAGTCTTTTTGTTTTTTTAAATTTTTTGCCTTTTTGTGAAACAATGGAGTTAAGTGACTTGCCCAAGGTCACAATATCAAGTATTTGAGGCAGATTTGAACTCAGATACTCCTGACTCCATGGCCAGTGCTCTATCCACTAAAATGGAGGCTTTCTTAGGTATGAAAGGATATTCAGCAAGGATCCTCTAGTCCTTGGCTTAGTCCTGTTTGTCTTTAAACAGTAACATATTTATATAATGCTTTAATGTTTGAAGAGTGCTTTACAACTATTACCTTGTTTTATCTTCAGCAACATCATGGAACAGATGTTATTATTATCCTTAATTTAGGGATGATGAAACTGAGATGCACAAATATTAAATGAATACTTAGCTTCTCACAGCTAGTTAGTAATTGAGGCTGAATTTGAATTTAGCCCTTTTTTATATAAATATTTTATTCGTTTTTTCCCAAGTACATAAAATGGTAGTTTTTATCAATAATTTTTTGCAGGGTTTTGAGTTTTAAAAATTTTCTCCTTCCTTCCCTTCCCTTCCCCCTCCCCCTGACAGAAAGTAATCTGATATAGGCTTTACATTTGTAATCTTGCTAAACCTAGATTAAAAAAATGAACATATTGTAAGAGAATAATCAGATTGAAAAAGAAGAGATAACAAAATGATATAATATATAAGAAAACTTAAAAATTGAAAATAATAAGTGTTGGTCTTCATGTAAACTTCACAGTTACTTCTTTGGATATGGATGGTATTTTCCAACTAATATTGGCTACCTAACAGATAAAAAAAGCATTGGGGACAGTCAACAATCCCATCACAATCCCTTAAAATTATCTTTTTGATTATTGCACTGCAGAAATGAACAAGTACATCATGGTTAATCATCACCCCATGTTGTTTTTAGTGTACATAATGGTCTTCTGGTTCTGCTCATTTCATTTCAGCATCAATTTATGCAAGTCTTTCCAGGTTTTTCTGAAATCCTGTCCCTCATAATTTCTTATAGAACAATAGCTTTCCATCACATACATATAAACAATTTGTTCAGTCATTCTCCGATTGATGGCCATCCTCTCAATTGCCAGTTCTTTCCACTACAAACAGACTGCTATGAATATTTTTGCACATGTGGGATTTTTATCTTTTTTCATGATCTCTTCAGGATACATATCCAGTAATGATGTTGCTGGATCAAAGGACATGCACATTTTATTGTCCTTTTGACATAATTCCAAATTACTTTTCAAAAAGATTGTATCAGTTCACAACTCCACCAATAATGCATTAGTGTCCCAGATTTCCCATATCCCCTCCAACCCTGATCATTATCCTTTCTAGTCAAATTTGCCATTCTGAGGAACTCAGTTTTTTCTAACCCTAGAACTTTATCCACTGTAGAACTTGTTACATACAATACTTAGCATTTTATGTCTATTCACCTAAATAATGTGCAGTCTTTTGATGTATCTGTAGAAATCTAGGTATCTGGGTAACTAGGTAAATAAGGGACCATCAGAATATTCAGGTAGGAATTCAAAAAGTCCAATACATAACTGGATTTTCTTTTTGGATTGTGGGAAAGTATAAGAAAATATATTGTACTCCTCCCCAGATGAAAGCAGTATTCAAACCAATATTGGCTACCTAAACAGATAAAAAAGCATTGGGGACAGTCAGCAATCCCATACTCATTCTAGACCGGGGTTATTTGATCTACAGTATTGACAAGTTCAGGAATAGCTTTAGTGTTGTGAATGATGTTGTTCAGTTTCCTGACATTCATTTCTATCTACTGGACTCTAACTGCTTTCTTCACAGGCCAAACAGGATGGGTTTGAGGGAACCTGATATAACAAAATACTCCAATTTCTTCCAGCTACATCATGTCAAAGATATTTTTCTTGGTTTTCTTCATCCTCTGCATCCTCAGGGACCCCATATTATTTGATGTTATTTACATGAGATGTCTTAGGAATATCCAAGGGTTTCCATTTGATTCTACCCTACATATTGGAAATAATCTGCCTAAAAGACTAGATGCTGACTTTCAAAGCTCATGGAGGCCCATCTCTTTATGATTTCTCTTCTGCTATCAGCTTCCTTATGCCACTTTCAACTCTTCCCCCCCATAATGATCCAAATAGTGAAGAAGCTAGAAGATGTCTTGGGTTTTTCTGGAGTTGAAGGGTCCCTACAGTTCTGGTATTCAATTCAGTTGTATAACTTTAAGTGGACCACCATACATTGAGAATCAGTCAACCTACTTTCAGATTTTCTTTTAGAAACCACATCCATATCTCCATCTAAGAATAGGTATCATCCTCTGCCCAGCTAACAAAGTGTCCCCTAGCCCAATCACAAAGCATCTGCTTTATTTACAGTAGTATTTTCCTAGGCCACAGCTCCTTTTCAAATTTTGCCAGTTGGTCAGCCTATACCTGTGCAGGTGTTGTCTAGGAAGACCAATATCTAAACTTTCATGTCATCCAAGCAGGACCTGATCCAGAAGATGAGATCTAGTTGTTCACAAATCATGCTGGTCATAGGATGTGACATGTGAGATGACATTCATAAAATCTATTAAATCATTTCTTTTAAGATTTTTCATCCCCTCCCTTGAAGATCCTATTAGGAAGTGGGCTGTAATGGAAATTCATTTTTATAGGAACAAGTCCCCATAACTCCCCTTCTGAAGATACCTAAAGAGGGACAGATATCAGACTGAAGGTAGTGTTCATCCATAACTGATTCAACTGGCATTATAATAATAAAAATCCTAAGAGAGCTTCAGAAGTGTGCAAAACGTCTGCTATGGAGTCTGCATAGCCATTTTTAGACCATGACCTCCATAGCATTACTTTAATGACTTATCAGGTCCTACAAAGTCCTGTTCCTTGCTCTCTCTGTGGAAGCATTCATCCTTTTTAGGAGTAATAAGAAGAGCAAGAGTTTTCTTTTTAAAGGTTCCAAGTCTTCTCATTACTCCTTATTCTCCTCTTTATGACTCTGATATCAATGTGATGCCATGAAATCACTGATTTGGAGCAGGACTGCCCTCTGAAAGTCTGCTTCTTGGCTAAAGGCTACTGAATGGGTGGCAACTAAAGAGTTCCCTTTATTTGTGTTGCTCCTCATTCTGCATAGTTCTAAAACTCTGAGAGTTCTGCATCTAGTTGTTAAATGTGCTAGGGCAGATTACTTGCAAAATTTTTAAGCTGTCAGTTCACCTGAAGCAGGACAAGTCAACAATGATCTGGTGGTCGCTGTCTTTTAGACTATTATCTCTACCTTTTTGTGTAAAGGGGACTGATGTAATTTCTTTCACATTTTATGGAAATTTTCAGAGAACACTGACAATGATTCAGCAAGTTTGTCTGTTTCCTTCAGTACCCAACTATATAGTTCATCTAGCCCAGGCAATTTAAACTCCACAACCAGTATTTTTTCCATTGAATACAAGGCATCATCACACCCAACTAGATTCCAATGCCTCCTGACTTCTGTATGGTAGTTCTTTTAGCATCTGACAGGATTAAAGATCACCATCTTCCCCAAGGGAAGACCTTAAACAGGTTAATCATATGCTGGGCCTCTTTCCAAACACTGAAGCACTGCTTGGATATATTTCTCAATGGCTAGCACAATTCCCCTCCTTAAAATCTCCTTAACACAATGTTTCTGACCCCTTGTCTTTGGAGACACAAACCCCATTCCTTGTTTCTATATGCCTGCATATGCATCCTAACCAGAATCATCAAATATCCTTCTTGAAGCCTACCTCCTCTTCTATGGTATCTTCTGGAAGGCCTGTTGCAAAAATATCAAACTTCCTTCCATCTTAAATCTTATTCTCCCCTCCCCCACCCCAACTATTTCCATCTTCTGATGCTCACTAAAGCTGATTCCTCCCTAATGACAATGCTTCTCTCAACACCCTTTCTAATTCTGGCTATACTTTATCTCATATGACCCAGTGCTCTGGATATAATGGTATAGTCAGAATATTCCATGTTCTCTACTACCATTTCTAGAGTCTTTTCTACCACAACTCAGCAATCTTATTTTGAATTGCACACTAAACAAATTCACACTTTCTTGTTGCCTTTATCTCTCAGCCTCCAGGGCATTCTTCTTTCTTCCTCAATGAGGATAGAATCTGACTCAATCTTTCTCTCCTTCTGAGCTTCTATCATGCCTTCTCATATCTATCTATCTATCTTTCTATCTATCATCTGTCTATCTGTCTGTCTACTTGTTAGATATAGTTATATATACATATAGATAACTATCTTGGAGATAATAGGGAGACAGTAGAATTTTGTGAGTACTGGGTGGCATAGTTAGACTTATACTTTAGAAAAATCACTTTAGCAACTGAGTGAAAGTGAATTGGAACCAGTGAAAAATTGGAAAAGGGAGAAAAATTAGAAGTAGATTGAAATAGTCCTAAGAACTATATTTATGTGTTTTTGTACAAACATAAGTAGGTGTATATAAAAATATGCACATCTATATTAATGCTCACTTAAGTATTCTGTCTTTCCAATCAATTCCTTAATTTAGTTAATTCCCATGATCTACTCTATTCTACTTCATCTATACACTGAGATGATCATACTTTTCATCTTCCATTACTCACAAGTGTTCTACTTCCATAATAAGAAACACTGACATTGCTTCATCAGATCCTATTTTTTAACAGAACCAGAGAATAATAGTTCCTTTCTGTCTTATGACACCTAATCACGTTCTTCACTATGATAATGACTCACTTTCTCCACCCATCAGTTCTTTTCCAAATAATTTTCCCTGCGTTTAAACCATATTCAGTTCTGCTTTCTGTATTTACCCTTTGCTGAATAAACTCAGTTTTACACTATTTACTACTTTTAAATCTTTTGATCCATCATGCTACCAATCACAGCTTGCTAACTCAACATTATATTACTCCTTGCATTAATACTTTCTTTCTATTTCATGCTATTAAATTGAAGGAAATCATGAAGTCATGTTGCCTGGGTCTAAAACAAATTTATGCTATCAAATTTGACCAGGGGGCCACACTGCAGGAGGATAATCATTCTATTCTTTCCATATCAGTTTGCTAATCCCACTCTCCACATCAGCTCTTGTAAACCTTCTTTTGTCAAGTTTCTTTCTTCCCCTTCTTCTGCCCTCTTAGCTGAAGATATATTTTTATACTTCATCTCCCCCAAATTAAGACCATTTGTTTTCTTTTCTTCCTGAATCATTTGAGATACTACTCTCTCCTAAGTCTCTTCCTATCTATCTATCTGTTTCCTCATAGCCTCCCTTGCTTCTACTTACTTCCACTAGTCATAGTGTCCCCCAAGGTTCTTTCTTGGTTTTTTTTTTTGCAAGACAATGGGGTTAAGTGATTTGCTCAAGGTCACACAACTAGGTAATTATTAAGTGTCTGAGGTCATATTTGAACTCAGATCCTCCTGACTCCAGGGCCAGTGTTTTATCCACTGCACCACCTAGCTGCTCCTCAAGGCTCTTAAGTACTCTTCTCTTCACATATTCTGTTAGTGCTTATTTCTTATTTGAAGGTCTCAGTTATGGTTTCTATACAGATGACTTTTAGATTTTTTTTAATATCTATCCCAAGTATCTCTTCTTAGCTAGAACATCAACCATAGCTTTTTGGTTATCGACATATGGGTGACTTGCAGGCATCTGGAATGCAACATGTCCAAAGTATTTTTAATTTTATTTTCCCCTCCTTCAATTCCTCCTCTCTTCTGAATTTGAGAGCACCGTCATCATCCCAGTCTCCCAAACACTAAACCTCAGAATCATCCTGAATTCTTGTACTCATTATATATACTTAATCTGTAGTTAAATCACTACCACATATTTTCAAATACTTCCTCTGATTTCCATGCATATAGTCAAGATCCTAGTGTTTATCTTCCCCATCATTCTCTGAGGATATTTCAATAGCTTTCTTTTTTTAAAAAAAATTCATTTATTTTAGGCAATAGGGTTAATTGACTTGCCCAAGATCACACAGCTAGGCAATTATTAAGTGTCTGAAGTCAAATTTGAACTCAAATCCTCCTAACTGCAGGGCTAGTGCTCTTTGCACTGTGCCACCTAGCAGCCTCCCAATAGCTTTCTAATTGAACTCACTGACTCAATTCTTTCCTGACTCCAATCTTTTTGAAAATCTTTCCAAACTTTCTGTCAAAGTGATTTTTCAAAAGCATATGTAGGATTGTTACCCGCTATTCAGGAAACATCAATGCCTCTTTATTGCTCCAAGAGCATTTGTAAAGTCTTTCATTATCTGACCTCTTCCTGTCTTTTCAAACTATTTTTTTACCTTTACTTCCCTGTATCTGTTCCTTATTCCAGCATCACTAGACTACTTGCTGGTCCTTAAACATATCACTATCTTCCACCTTTGTCTCTTTGCACTGTTTATCTCCTATGTCTGCAATACTCTTCATTCTTTTCTCTTATGTACTCTGGTTTCCTCCAAAACTGCTTAAATTTCTTCATACAATTCCCCACCTGCTGTTGTGTTCTTTTCTGAGATTGCCTCCCATTTATTCTGTATATAGCGTGTATGTATCTGGTTAATTATGTTGTCTCTCACATTAGAAATGAACTCTCTGAGAATAGTTATTGTTTTTGTCTTTCTTTTGAATTCAAGTATTATTTAATAATAAGCCCAATAAATGTGTTGTCTTATTTTCATTTGACTAGGACTCAAAAACATATCAAAAAATAAGAGTTATAAAAGGTATGGTTGCAGAGAAACCTGATAAAACTTGTATTAACTGATGCAGAATTAAGTGAACAGAAACAGGAAAATAATTTTTATATAATGATATTTTAAATAAGAGGAATTATGAAAAACTGAAGAATTCTGACTAAGGTAATAACTAATTATGACTTCGGAGGACAAAGCATGCAACCCACCTCCTGAAGAAGGAGTGATGGACTCAAAGTATAGAATGAGACAAATGTGTAAAGAAATGACAAATATATGAATTCTCTTTTTTTTGACTATGTGTACTTGTTTTTTTTAATTGATATTAGAATTTTGTTGCAATCATTTACATTTGTATTCTCCCTAAATCTGCTGGTCTTGATACATTTTTTATTCATTTTTACTTAAATACAAAAAAAGGAAAAAGAAATTCCACGTATGTAACACAACATAGCAATGGTAATGGTAGTACATTCTTTTCTTTTCCATCCTTGTGATAATTGACTCAATTCTATTTGTAAAAAAAAAATGAGCAACATATTGCTGCTTTTTAAAATTCAGTGCATAGAACTGAGATTTGAAAACTGTTATTTAACAGAGAAGTTGTAAGACATTCAGATGAATTCATTGGCTTTGCAAAGGCTTTGCAAAAGCCAGGAAAACATCAACAATAACAAGAAGAAATGTGGTTCTAGTTTCCTAAGAATATATGTCCGTGGTGAGAATTTCAGACAGGTAGATTAGGAATGATATTTCAGGGACGGTGTCATTTTTGATGACATTCACATCACTTAAGATGGCCTCATATTTGAGGACTTTATGTACAATAGCATATTGTGGTGGATGTAGGAAGGAAATAGATTGAGATTAGCTTGTTTTGTACAGTAAAATTGGACTAAGAGCAAGTGCATAGAACTGTCAATAGTAACTGTGGAAAGAAATAAATACTTTCAATTTTCTCCTTAAGTTTCCCATCCTCTTGACCACAAGAAACAAGGCCAAAAAAGAAAGTGTCATTAAAAAAAAACCTAAACCCTTTTTCTATGGGAACTAAAAAAAAAACTGCTAAATAAACTATATTTAAGAGATAACATTAAAGTGATAAAAGTCTTGGAATTTCACAAGAATTATATATATATATATATATATGTATATATATATGTATATATATATATATATATATATATATATATATATATATATATACATACATACAGCTGGAAAATGTATGACCTTGCAAATAATTCATTAAAAATTGTTGCAAGCTTAATGACATATATCTTCTACCTCTAACTCTATGATCCTAATTAATATCTCTCTGGCTATTAGGAAATTACTTGCACATAATTTTCAATATCAAGTATCTTTTAAAAAATAAAATTTTGGCCAAATTGGATTAAGCATTAGGACTGAATTCATCACTATTTTTGTTGCAAATATTTGCATAATTTAGAATAAGAAAAACTTTCCAATCCCAAGGGATAACAGCAATGACAACTTGAATTAATATAACATTTATGAATACTTTTCAGAAATCTTATTTTTACTTAAAGATTTCTACTGGATTATAATAAAGATTCCCTATAGAGCATCTCAGAACAATAAATCTATGGATGTGTTATACTTATTTTGTTGCTGGAAATCTAAAATCTAAATAATTCATAAAGTTGAAGATACAACCTAGATCTTCCCATTTCTAGCCTTGTGTTCTGAGCATTTAAGCATTAAGATTTTTTAAAATCTCAATCTGTATTGTTTGCCTGATCTATGCACTGAAGCAAAGTATTATCAAGCATATATTAACTAATATTAACTGAATTTTTATCAAAGCTTTTCCCTCATCTGGCCCCTGTGATCAAGACTACCCATCCAATAAGATTTCTCTCACCTCCAGTAACAAATATATATCTGTTAGTCTTATAAGGACCATATCTTATTGCCTTCTTACCTTTTCAATATTCTTTTGAATTTTTTTTAATTTATGACCCAAAATGTTGAGTCCAAAAACAAGATGATTAAACATGAAACTGTAAATCTACTACAGACAACTTGCTACTCCTTTCAAATTATCCTGGAAATTTTTCTTTTTTCTTTTTTTTTTCTCTTCTTCCCATATCCTACAGTTGGCTACTATTAGACACAAACAAACACACACACACACACACACACACACACACAAACACACAAACACATAAGATTCTTTTATATATATATATATATATATATATATATATATATATATATATATATATACACTTCTATTTTTCAGTTCTTGCTCTGGATTCAGAAAGTATCTTTGTTCATATGTCCTTTAAAGTTATTTTGGATAATTAAAAGAGTCTTGTTTTTTAAACTGCTCAGGATTTTATTACAAATTATTACCAACTAAATAGGCTAAAACTTTTTCCTCCTAGAAAAGCAGTAAGCACTTTAAGGATAGATTAGTTGAAGTTTAAGTGTGTGTGTGTATGTGTGTGTGTGTGTGTGTGTGTGAGAGAGAGAGAGAGAGAGAGAGAGAGAGAGAGAGAGAGAGAGAGAGAGAGGGAGGAGAGAGCAAGCCCTAGACAAATGGCATGGGAGGCCCACCAAGGCCTAGCATGGGAACACATGGCCTAGGAAGGAAAGAGAGGTGTAGATATCCTGCAGGGTCTAAGATAGTCAAGAAGAAGCAAGAAGAGGTGGTGCTTCCTTTTGCTCCATTTTTACTTTTCTCTTTCCTTTCCTCTTATTCCTCCTCATCAAAGTTTTACTCCCTTTCCCCTTTAACTTTTCTGTTAAAATTTAACTTTCAGTTTATTTTCACTATATGATATATATTATATAATTATATATTATTCCCTCTCTAGGTCAAAAGCTATTGAATAGAATTTACTCAGTTCACACTCTTCCTTCTTTCCCTCTAAAATTATACATCTTTGTGCCTCTTCACCTGGTGTTATTTATCTTGCTTTATTGCTTGATAAGCAGCATTGTCTCAAATTACATTAATTTGTATTTGTAATCATTTTTACCTGAACCCCTTTCCAAGTACCCTCCAGGGACACACAGTCTTTCTTATGAGCCAAAGTATCATACAAAGCCAAATCATTTCTTGAACTATTTGTGCCCCTCCCCCCCAGGTCTAATATTCCATCACAATCATATACCATAGTTTATTAAACTAGGATGGACACCTCTATAATTTCAAGTTCTTTGCTAACACAAAGAGAACTGCTGTAAATATTTTAGAACATATGGCTTATTTTTCTTTTTTTCTAATCATCTTTGGAAATAGATCAAATAGTGGTTTTCTGAGCTAAAGGATATAAGTAGTCTAATAACTCTTTGAACATAATTCAAGATTTCTCTCCAAAATATTTGGATCAATTTGTAATTTCGTCAACAATGATATAATTTCCCAATTTTTCCATATCCCCTCCATCATTTAACACTTTTTTCTTGTATCATTTTAGCCAAACTGCTGTTTTAATGTGCATTTCTTTGATCAATAATGATTTAGAGCATTTAATCTAATCAAAATAGTCCATCTTACACTTAACTCTATTCTTAGTCTCTTATCCATTCATAGTTCACCTGTCCACAAGTCTATTCTTGTAAGGTGTCTCTTTATATCTATGTCATATTTTTAAAATCTAATCTTAGTAAATAATCTAAGATATTAATTTACTCCCAGTTTCTTCCATAGTACCTTGCAGTTTTCCCAACAATATTTTCCAAACAATAAATTCTTTTTTTTTTAGGTTTTTGCAAGGCAAATGGGGTTAAGTGGCTTGCCCAAGGCCACACAATTAGGCAATTATTAAATGTCTGAGGTCAGATTTGTACTCAGGTACTCCTGACTCCGGGCCGGTGTTTTATCCACTGCGCCACCTAGCTGCCCCCAAAATAATGAATTCTTATGCCCAAATCTTAATTCTTTATTCTTGTCAAATGCAATATTATTATGTGAATTTGCTGCTGTAAATTGGATGTCTACTTTTTTCAATATTATTTCCTAGAAATAATCATTTGATTTGGTTAATTTAATAAACTTTTTTCATTTCAGTCCGCAAATCATTTGGTTGGTTGATTGATTCTTGTCCTTCATTATCAAAGAAAATAAAAATGACATCACTGTGCTAGAGTCTTACAGTGTGTCTGACTGGGATTGATCAGACTAAATCGAGTTCAGAATATTCTATCACAGGTCTGACAGAAAATAGCTCATTTGAACATCTGGAATGGGAATTCCAACCTTACACTTCTCATATTTTCTTTGAGTTGCTACCTTTCTGCCCTGCTCATAGACCACAGCACCCTTTTGTGATGAGGGCATGACATTCTGGGAAGTCTTGTTCCAGTTTTTCCCAATCATTTCTAAAATTCTTAAGAGACACCTTCAGAGTGTACTTGTTTCTCTTTCTGATACTCTTGTTGAGCACTTGCCCTGTGTTAATACCCCATTAAAGTCTCTTTGGAAAGTATATATTTGACATTCAAGTAACATGGTCAGCCCAACAGAATTGTACTCTCTGTAGTAAGGTTTGAATGATTAGCAAGTTGCCTGGGGAAAAAAAAAAAGATCTCAGAGTCTAGTATCTTCTCCTGCCAAGTCATCTTGAGAATCTTCCTAAGACAATTTAAATGGAAGAGATTCAGTTTCCTGACATGATGCTGGTAGACTCTCCAGGTTTCAAGGCATATAATAAGGAGCTCAGTACAAAGGCTCTGTAGACCTTCAGTTTGGTAATTGGTCTAATACTTCTCTCCCACACTTTCTCAGAGCCTTCCTACAATGAACTAACTCCAGAATTGCGTGTGTCAACATCATTATCAATGTGTTTCTCCCTGGAAACTACACTGCCAAAGTAAGTGAACTTATCCACAGTATTCAAACTTTTCCATTTGCTGTAATCTATAGTTCCACATACAGATGACATGATGCTGGCTGATGGAAAACCTGTGATTTGTTGGTATTAATTGTTAGACCGAAATTAGCATAAGTAGAAGAGAATCAATCTCCATTTTGTTGTATCTGTCTCAGAGATATCCTCAAGTGCACAATCCTCTGAAAACAGAAAATCATGCACCAATACTCCTTCCACTTTAGCTTGTAGCCTTTTCAAGTGGAAGAATTTACTGGCAGTATGATAGCTGACCTTGATGCCATATTCATCCTCAGTAAGGACCAACAACACAGTCTTGTTTCACTCTTGGTTCTGCTCACTTCACTCAGCATCAGTTCGTGTAAGTGTATCCATGTTTTCCTGAAAATTGCATCCTCATCATTTCTTTTAGAAGAATAATATTCCATTACATTCATATGCCACAACTTGTTCAACAAATCCCCAATTGATGAGCATTCTCTCAATATCCAATTCTTTGCCACTACAAAAAAGAGTTGTTACGAATATTTTTATACATGTGGGTCTTTTTTTCCCTTTTTTATTATCTCTTCTTAATATAGGCCTAATAGTGGTATTTCTGAATTAAAGGTTTGTATAGATTTATAGCCCTTTGAACATAATTTCAAATTGCTCTCTAGAATGTTTGAATCAGTTCAAAACTCCACCAACAGTGCACATCCCCTCTGAAATGTGAATTCAGACAGGAAGAACTTTCTGGTCCCAAGTAGGCAAGTAGCAATTATGATTAATTTTTCTTTCTTTTCTTTTTGCCTCAGAGTGGGATCATGTTATATTTATCCTTTCCCCACCAGTATTGAGTCATCTATATCTTAAAAAAATACATGACACCATTTTAACAGAGATCAAAGCTTTAAGATAATTAATTGAAAGAAACTTCCATAGTAAAAATTTCATGCAATACTCTTTACTTAGGAAAAGCATTCTATTCTTGCTCAGAATGTCCTTGAAATCACACCATCAAGGAAATGGAAATTATTTACTTAATTGAGTGCAAAGACCTAGCTCTAGGTTAAATTTTTGGTCTATGGTAGAAATTAATATAATAGAACATTTGTATAACTATGAAATAAATGGGAATCCAATAATTCACTTCTGTTAAAAATTGAAAACAGTAGTCTTATCTTTTATGTAAAATGACTTGACCTCTTTCAGGATCTGATTTCCCACCTATTTAGAGGTGTTCCTAACAAAAATCTTCTCTGAAGGAAGTCTTTGAACACATAGGCAATATGACTAAAGGATTTTGAACTGGAAAGTACTAGGAGCTTATCAAATCCAGCTCCTTTGTTCTTCCAGTCAGGAAGATGGCAGGTCAGAGAGAAATGAATTTGAAAACAAAGTTTTCTTTCTCCACAGCCAGTACTCATGTCATTTTCCACCATACTTGCTTCAAACTCTGATTCAAAGTCCACATAAGCCAGGTAAGTCTCCTAACTGAACTTCTATTTGAAACTTGTTCATTATTACCACTGTACCTTTGTTCCTTCCATTAATTATTTTCCCATGAGTTTATCTTAGGAATATCAAAGATGTCTTCCAAATTCTATTTTAGATGAGATAGTAATATTCTTAAAACATAAACCAAAAAATAACCCTTGTTTTCCTTTGTAATTTCCTACCTGGCATTAAATATGAATCTTTTATCCAAAAGCCCATTAAGAAACCATGTATGTACCCAGAGAAAGAATTACAAGCTAAATTAACTCACAGTGTATATAACCCCCACAGGGCCTGGCATGGATCCTTAGTCTCAAGTACTCAAGATATCTTGATTAAATGAGCAAGTAAATAAAAGTCGTTGAGCATTCTATCCCATGCACTCTATAGAGAATAAATACATTGAACAGACAAAATCCAACAACAAAGTTAACAAACATTTATCAAAAACCTAATTTTCAAATCCTAGAATTGATTAAGCCCTTGTGTGTGTTTATATATTACATATACACACAATATATTACAATACATAATATGCGCATAAATGTACCATGTGTGCATATTATGTATTAGACATGTGTCTATGTGCATATATAATACATATTTTTCATCTATATTATCCACATGCATATACTAAATACAACAATCTGTCAGTATAGAACATACATACACTATGAACTTTGCTCTGAATGATCTTATAATCTAATGAGGTATGTTGAGGGGGCTTGGAAAGACTAGACGATTCAAATTGACTTCAGCACCAGTGCTATACCTCTAAACAAAAGTAGTAATAAACTTTGTCCAGGGATAATGTGCAGAATAAGTAGCTCTTACCAGAGCCTCATAGAATTTTGTTTAGTAAGAAGGAATGTTACACTCCAACAAATTAGAATTCTTACTTTTATAGATAATAAAACTGTATCTCATAGAGCTTGTGTGAGCTATAAAATCAGGAAAACATCTAGTAAGATACATTCAGGATTAGAACTCAGGTTCTCTGATGATAAAACAATGTCTTTTTCTTACATATTGGGGAGGAAGGTCAGAAAGGCATCAAATTGTGGTGGGATTTGAAAGAAAGGTTAATAAAACTTTGGACCAATTTGTATAAGAAAAAAGGAAACTTTTAAAGTTCTCAAAGGGGAAGGATATCCATTAAATATTTATCGTTGAAGGAGCTGAATCTATTAACAGAAGACAGTTTTGTTTTGTTTCTTTGTTTGGTTTACATTTTATTTTTTCCAAATGCCTATAAAAACAATTTTAACATTCATTTTTTATAATTTTGAGTTCTAAATCCTCTCCTTTCCTTCCTTCCTCACTTATTCTTTATTGAGAAAATAGGCAACTTGATAAAGATTTGTATATTTTATATTTATTTTCATATACAGACATACAAAATATTTCCATATTAATATGCTAAGCACACAAAAACAAACTTCCTCCCCAAAATGTACATATACAAAAATAAAAAAAACAATAAATTGCTTTGTTCTGCATTCAAACTACATCCCTTCTTTATCAGGAGGTGGATAACATTTCTCATCATGAATCCCTTAGAATTATCTTAGATCTTTGTATTGCTAAAAATATTACAGTTGATCATACAATATTACTGTTGCTGTGCACAGTGTTCTCGTTTTTATACTCAATTCACTATGCATTGTTCCAGATTTTCTGAAAGTATGCAGTTCTTCATTTCTGAGAGCACATTAATATTCCTTCTAAAAGCACAACTTGTCCAACCATTTCTCATTTGAAGTGTATGCCCTCTATGTCTAATTCTCTGAAATTACAATATAGCTTCTATAAATATTTTTTACATATAGGTTTTTTGTTTTTAAAAAAAATATTTTGGGGATTAAGACCTAATAGTGATATTGATAGACCTTTGGGCAGAGTTCCAAATTACTTTCCACAATGGCTAGATCAGATCACAACTCTACCAACAGTGTATTAGTATCCAAACTTTCCCACATTCCCGACATTTATCACAGTTTTTTTTTCTTTAATATTGGCCAGTTGGATGAAGTAGTATCTCATAGTTACTTTAATTTACATTTCTCTAACAAACAGCTATTTAGAACATTTTTGTATGTCTAAGGATAATCTTTATTTCTTCTTCTGAAACTGCCTTTTTTTGACCATTTAGCAATTTTACGATGATTTGTATTCTTATAAATTTGACTCAGTTCTATATATATATATATATATATATATATATATATATATATATATATATATATATATATATATATATTGTTGGTTTTTTTCCATTACTGGAGCACAAGGAAGAGCAGGGACTTTAATGAGGAATATCCAAAGCTGAGGTGGGGAAGTTGGTGCCTGGGGGGCGGGGGAGGAAGGATGGCAGCTAAAGGGACAGAACAGCATGTGAATTCTTTCTTACCTTTGCAGGATTTTTTCATACCCTAATGTGCTGCCTGTATTGGAAGCTTGCCAGGCACCCCCTGCCCCCAAACCCACTCTCATCATCCACTGGATAGATGCCTTATGGCTCCCTCTACAACATATTTCACGAAGAGACCAGTGATTTATTATAAGACTGGGATTACTGCTGGGAACACCAGAGAGTAGGGGCAGGAGTAGGAGCCTGAAGATAGTTGTGTGGTCTGAGACAAAGGGCCTGCTGGGATTAGACTTAAAGTACCACCTTCCCCCTTCTATGAACTTTCCTTCTCCCATATTTTCTTGTTCACCAGACTCAAGCTGTCAAGTTTGCTCTGGACATGGCCTGGGGGATGGCCTTTCTGCATATTATGGAGTCCCTCAAACCCCAGCATGCCCTCAACAGCCTTCAACCTACCATTCCTTCAGGTAACTACTCACATGCCTGTAAACTCATGAAGATCTGCATAAATGAGGATACAGTCAAGAGGTCCAAGTCTGATAGGATTGTGCCCATCCCATAGACATACTCAGGCCAGCCAGGGAAGAGGTGAGTTTAGGTGAAATAATGGGGCTTCTTGACATTAATGCCATACTCGCTGAGTGAAGGGGTCAGATCTTCCATGGACAGGATATACTTCCAGTCTTTGCTTTTGCTTCTGGAGCTGCCTGAGGTGGTGCCCTTCATCTTGTAGTGCTGCAGGGCATCATTGGCAATGTCAGAGATGAACTTCTGGGCTGCCAGGGAGATGAGCCAGACAATTCTGGGATCAGAAGCTTCAAACCCAGCTGGGTTTAGATAGTAGCCAGTAACAGCATCTGGAATTGTGGGTCTGTAGTTTTCCAGTTGCATAAGGTAGTCCACCAGGGGTGTGCTAAACACAACCGGCTTGACATTGGTAGCACAAGGGAGTACATATTCCCCAATGGACATTGCACCTTCGGTGGGGCCGTCCCTTCAATTGCGGACACTGGGACGGAGGCCTGGCAGTCAGACGTGTCCCCCCTGCAGGACCGGGCATACTGGCCTTGTTCTTGGCTAGGGCAGAAACCGGTGCTGGAGTTGGGACTAGGGCAGGGGTGGGATTGGGAGTGGGGGCCGGGACCACCTCAGGGTCTGCGCTGCTGCCACTCATGGTGCTGGGCAGGAGGCAGGGAGCGGGGATGGAACCGGAGAATCAGGACTAGGAGGACCAGTTCTATAATATTGTGGAAAAATGAGGACTTTTTTAAGGAAACTTGTAAAATTTTACCCAGTTTTCTGTTTTCCTTATACTCTTTACTGCATTGGCTTTGTTTGGGTAAAACCTTTTTAATTTAATGTAATCAAAAATTCCCAATTCATATCCTGTATTGCTTCCTTTTTTCCCTTATCTACATATATAGAGTTAAACTATTCCATTCTTCCCCCATTTTGCTTATGGTATCAACCTTTATGTCTAAATCTTGTACCCATTTTGACTATATCTATTTCTATATCTAGTATATCTATATCTATATCTATGTTCTATATCTAGTTTCTCCCAAATTGCTTGCCAGTTTTCCCAACAGTCATTTATTTTATTAAATAGTGAATTCCTATCCCAAAAGCTGGGAACTTTGTGTTTACCAAACATTAGACTAATATGGGCATTATCTACTATATATTGTATATCTAATTCATTCCACTGATCTACCATTCTACTTTTTACCCAGTACCAGATCATTTTTAGATCTTTAATATTAGTCAATTAGATGATTAGAAGGAGTGGTACCTCAGAGTTGTTTTAATTTACATTTCTCTAATCAATAGTGATTTAGAGCATTTTTTCACATGTCTATAAATCTGGTATGGCTAGGCCACCAACTTTCCCATTTTTTTCTAGGTGAAATAGATCTTTCCTGATGCCTTTTTTAAAGTTGTTTTGGGCTGGAAGATTATTTCACCTTGAAATTTGGTTGGTTCTGCATCTCTAGAATTTGTTTTAAGGCATTATTTTAAAGATCTTTGGAGGGCCATTGGGAAAGCTCATGTAAGTCTATGTCTTTAACATCTTGTTCTTAAATGTCTTTTCCCAAAACAAGTCACATTCCTCTCTAATCTCTCACTTTGGGAAGCATAGGTTTGATGTATGGTATCCTGATTAGACAGCAGGTCTCACTCAAGTCTAGTAACTGAGAATGGGTAGTTTTGTGGGGGTAGGATGTTTCTTTTACATCAAGAGTTTTATACCTCAATGAAATTAGAATTTTGTCCATATGTGTATTTATATTGTCATCTTGTATTATTTTCCACATAATTCATGAGAGATTTTTGTAAGAAAGTTCTTAAGTTTGTGGCTTGTTCTACCACTTAGAATGTGTTTTGTTCTATAATACATAAAGAATAAACAGAATCCTACATTTTCTAAAATATTCATAGCAGCTCTTTTTTTTTAGTGGCATAGAATTGGAAATTGAGGGGATGCCCATTAATTGGAGAATGGCTAAACAAGTTATGGTACATGGATACTATGGAATATTCTTATTCTATAAGAAACCATAAATGTCCAGACTCTAGAAGAGCATGGAATGATTTAGGGGGTCTGATGCTGAGCTAAGGGAATAGAGCCAAGAGAACAATGTACACATCAACAACAGTATGAGATGAACAACCTTGATAGAAACAACTCCTCTCAGCAATCCAGAGAGCTAGGACAACTGTATTTGACTGGTTATGCACTATACTATCCCCAACCAGAGGAAGAAAAACAAAGCAAAACACACAGGAAAAAAACAACCCTTCTGACTGTGATATACACCTCATAAAAATATCCCTTATGTATCTCTTTCCTTTAATCCTAATTTCTCATGTCAAAAATTAGTAATTTGTAAATATGTTTAACAAAATATATATGTAAAATGCTAACCTGACTGTTCCCTCTGAGGGGAGGGGATTGGGAAGGGAGGATGGAGGGAAATTTTGTAACTTAGAAATATGCATACACAAATGAATGAAAATAAAAGTTTTTTAAACAAGAACAAACAGAAGCATATGTTGCTTTTTTGCACCTATAAGTTGTAAGTGAATGTATATATAAGATTTATAAAAAAAAATGGTAAAAGACTACTTCCTTCTCACATTTTCACCAATTACTTCATGGTCAGACATTTTGATTGGTCTGTTAAAGATTTTTCAAAGAGGATAAATTAACCATATGAAAATATCATCTTTTGGTTCCCACTCTTGCTGCCCTAAGATTATCGTCATAGAAAAGTGGTCAAGCATATTCTCTTCAAAAGATTTTCTTGAACACAGCTCAGGGCAAATAGATATCATCTATTGGTCAGACCTCCATGTGCTTCAGCACCACCCCAGGCAAACAGAGCAGCCAGTATAGTGCCAGGGAAGTGCAGAAAAACCTCATTGGTCTCAGCACATGTCAAACACTACCACTAGGACTCAGCACAAGAAAAATTGCCAAAAAACTATGGTCTACAGAAGTGCCACCACCAAAACCAATTCATCAGCCCAGCACCAGAGAGGAGGTTCCCCCATGGACCTCAGGGTAATATCGGTACACCAGTTAAATAAGCAGGACCTGCAAGCTACTGACACAAGTAGTTTAAGATAGTACCCTTTCCTTATGGGAGCAGAGCCTAAATTTAAAAGAAAGGAACTCTGCCCCCCCCAAAAAAGGATGAGGAAAAAATAATCAAAAATGATTGTAGAAAGTTATTGTGCTAAGAGGGAAGCACTAAGATACAAAGTAGGAAGAGGACAACAATGCCAAAACACCTGTGGGTAAAATTCAAGCCCAGGGGGAATTTATGGAAAAGTTCACAAAGGAGCTCAAAAATCAGATAAGAGAGATAGAAGAAATACTGGGAAGGAAATGAGTGTGATTCAAGAGAATTATGAAAAAAAAAATCAGCAGCTTGGAATACTGCTTAAAAAGTAGAACTGGAGGTGGCTAGGTGGTGCAGTGGATAAAGCACTGGCCCTGGAGTCAGGAGTACCTGGGTTCAAATCCGGTCTCAGACACTTAATAATTACCTAGCTGTGTGGCCTTGGGCAAGCCACTTAACCCCATTTGCCTTGCAAAAACCTAAAAAATAAGTAGAACTGGCCAAATAGAAAATGAGATATAAAAATCCATAAAGGAAAATAATACCTTAAAGAGAATAATTTACAAAATTTTAAAAGGGAGTACAATTGGTCAAATAGAATAGAAAGTACAAAAGCTAATTGAGGAACCCATTGAAGTTTAGATGTGGGTATTTGGTTACTAAGGAATCTTAAGAGATATCAAGACTCAATCAAAGAAATTCAAAAAAATGAAGAAGTGGAAGAAAATGTAAAATACCTATGGTAAAAGCAACTGACCTGGAAAATAGATCCAGGAAAGACAATAGTAAAATCACTCTAAAGGTATTTATTAAAAGGAGGAGCTGGACAGCATCTTTCAAGAAATTTTCAATGAAAATTTTTCTGATATCCTGGAACCAGAAGGCAAAATAGAAATTGATAGAACATAGCAGTTATCTCAGGGAAGAAAGCCCAAAATAAAAACTCCAAAGAACAGTATAGTCAAAATTCATAATTATCAGGTTAAAAAATAATACAAGTGGTCAGAAAGAAACAATTTAAATATTGGGGGGGTGTGCTGAAATCAGTATACACAGGATTTGGAAGCTGAAACATTAAAGGATTCACAGTCATAGATCTTAATATTTCAGAAGGCAAAGAACTAGTATTACATCTAAGAATCACCTTTCTGGCTAAATTAAACATAATATCTAAAGGGGAAAATTGTTCAATCAATGAAATAGGATTTCAAACTTTCATAACGAGAAGACCAGAACTGAACAAGAATTTGTTCTCCAATATCCATACCCAAGAGAAGTAATAAAAGGTAAAAAAGGAAAAGAAAACAAGGGATTCAAGGGAGTCAAACTGTTTACATTCCTACATGAGATGATCCAGCCACACCTCTTCTAGGCCTGTAGCTCAAAGAGATTATAAAAAAGGAGAAAGAACCTAATTATGCAAAAATATTTATAGCAGCCCTTTTCATTCATATAGCAAACTGTTAGAAATTGATTGAATGCTCATCAACTGGAGGATGGCTGAATGAGATGCTATGTATGAATGAAATGGAATACTATTTTGCAATAAAAAATGATAAACAAACTGATTTCAGAAAAAACCTGAAAAGACTTATATGAGTTGATGTAAAGTCAAATAATCCACATAAGTCCATAAAAGAAGCCAATTATATTGAAATAGTAATGAACATATATAAGCATATATGTATGTATGTATTGTCCCCTGTTCTTGAAAATGCAAGTTTCTTAAAAATAGCAGGATATATAAATGTCATGATCATTTTAACCCCTACTTCTTGATAAAATTGAAAGTCTGTGCAGGAAAATGATTAGGGAGCTACCTTTCTCTCATCTCACCTCAACATCCATTACCTCACCACTCATTAGAGGAAGCTAAGTGGCGTAGTCGTTACAAAGTTGAAGTTGAAGTCAGAAAGACCTATATTCAGGTCTAACCTTAGATACTTACTACCTGTGTGAGCCTGGCTTAACTTCTGTCTTTCTCAGTTTCTTCATCCATTAAATGAGGGTAATAATTTCATCTATCTCACAGTACTGATGTGAAAAGAAAAACATGATATTTCATTTTTAATGCTCCTTACAACTTACTAAACATTATTATTGTTATAATAAAGACTTCATAGGACAACTATTAAAGGTAGAGTAGTATTAATATTCTTTTATTCCCTTACTTTTAGCAATCATATCTACAATGATGTTTATACTTTTATATTTTAATAATTCTAAGATGTATTTATACGAACCCTCAATGTTTGCAAGATTGTGCATCATCCAAGAAATACTTCTTTACATACAGAGAACTGAGTCAAAGTAAAAAAAAGTCATTCCCCAATTGACAAATGGTCAAAGGATAAGCAAAGGCAATTTACAGATGAGAAAATCAAAGTGATCCATAGTCATATGAAAATTGCTCTAAATTATTACTTATTAGAGAAATGCAAATTAAAGCATCTGTCTCTGAGTTACCACCTCACACCTCTCAGACTGGCCAGTATATGACCAGAAAGGACAATGATCAATGTCAGAAGGGATGTGGGAAATCTGGAATACTAATATATTGTTGGTGGAGCTGTGAACTCATCTAACCTTTCTGGAGAGCAGTTTGGAATTACACCCAAAGGGCAACAAAAATGTGCATACCCATTGATCCAGCAATACCACTACTGGGTCTATACCCTGAAGAAATTATGAAAAAGGGTAAAAACATCACTTGTACAAAAAATATTCATAGCAGCCCTGCTTGTGGTGGCAAAGAATTGGAAATTGAGTAAATGTTCTTCAATTGAGGAATGGCTTAACAAACTGGTATATGGATGTAATGGAACATTATTGTTCTATTAGAAACCAGGAGGGATGAGAATTCAGGGAAGCCTAGAAGGGTTTGCATGAACTGATGCTGGGTAAGATAAGCAGAACCAGAAAAACATCCTAACGGCAACATGGGGGTGATGACCAAGCTTGATGGACTTGCTTATTCCATCAGTGCAACAATCAAGGACAATTTGGCGCTATCTGCAATGGAGAATACCATCTGTATCCAGAGAAAGAATTGTGGAGTTTAAACAAAGACCAGAGACTATTACCTTTAATTAAAAAAACCCATTATCTTATTATGTAATTTTGCTATCTCCTATACTTTATTTTTTTCCTTAAGGATATGATTTCTCTCTCATCACATTCAACTTAGATCAATGTATACCATGGAAACAATGTAAAGACTAACAGAGTGCCTTCTTGGGGTGGGGGGGAGGGAAGGAAGATTGGGGCAGGGATTGTAAAATTCAAAATAAATAAAATCTTAAAGAAAGGAAAAAAAAATAAAAGGGGTGGACTAGGTTCTGGAGATATTTCTTCATGATGCCCATTGAGTCACAGTCTATATGTTTATAAATATATATACTATAGGTTCTCACTCTTTCCCTTAATTCTTTAAATGTCATTTCAGAGTTGAGTTCAACACATTATCGACTTAGGTTTTCAGATTCAAATATAATGATTTCATTGTCACTGGAGATGATAAAAGCCTGTTATAGAAATAGATAATGACCATCAGTCACACATTCTGTTTTTCAGCTATACAGTCTCTTTGTGGGTTTAAATTGTTTTCTTCTTCTTCTTCTTCTAGTTTTATTTAATGAATAGTTTTGGATGGTATATCTCAGGTGGATTTTGTGTCCTCTCCATTTTTTTGCTCTTTTATGAGGTGATAGAACTCAATTTTTAATGTGTCACTATGAAATTTCATTCTATTCCATATGTACATCCCATCATTACAGACTTGAGATAATTTTTAATCACAATTCATATTTTCAATATATTATCTATTTTTTATAGTCTGTGTCATTTGGCATATTTCCTAAACTATACATTATCCAAGACATTGATAAACATGTTTAGCAGAATAAGGCCAAGGATAGAGCCCTGTATCATTCCTCCAGAGATCTCTCTCCATGTTTACATCCATCCATTAACAAAACACTCATTAGGTCTAGTTACTCAGCTAGTTCAGAAGTCCACTTAACTACCCTATCATCCAGTCCACATTTTTCCTATCTCCTGACATAAGTGTACATGAAAACTTTGTCAAATGCCTTACGGAAATCCAAATACAGTGTATCTATGTTATTTCAGAGAATTAATATTATAGTTTAATGCTATTTAAGTCTAGTTCTCTTTGGTTCAAAGTTATAAAAAATACCAGGGAATTAAAAGAAGCTTAAAATGGTGTGTAAATATTAAAGACAATAAAAGACATCATAACTAATACAATTTAGAATTAATATATGGTCTGAATAGGTTAACTTATAACAAGAAGTAAATGTCTTATATTATTCCCTTAATATCAAAGAAGATCTCTCTGGGAACCCTGCTTGGCAATAGCACCCTGGAGAAAATAGGTCCTACTATTGACTCCCAGAAGTGCATATTTGAGAACCATTAACAGGTTTTCTGGTTCATCTCAATTGTCCTGAGATTACACAGGGATAAAGGTGATCACTAAGGCAACCAGAGTCCAAAACACCATAGCCCTTAAAAACTAAAGTCAACATCTCCAGTTTCTGAAAAAAAAAATTTGTTACCAAAATTGAATATAGATTGTTACTATCAGTCATATGTAATGTAAAACAATGATGGCTTTACCTCGGTGTACCAAAATATATAAAAAACACTTAAAATGCATGCAGTTCTAAACAATGAAGATTAAAACTGAACTTAATAGTATGTTTTAACCAATCAACAAGCATTCATTGTATTTATAATGGAAAAGATCTTGAGCTGAAATTCTGTGAATACAGAAAATACAGTGAATGAATTAACTGCTGTCAAGGATCTTACATTATAATAGAGGAAAAAAAACAAATTTTAATTCAGTCATTTTCAATAATGTCTAATTCAACATGATACCTTTTGAAATTTTCTTAGCAAAGATACTGGAGTGTTTTGACATTTTCTCTCCATCTCATTTTTACAGATGAGGAAACAGGCCAACTGAGTTAAGTACCTTGACCAATGTAACACAGTGTCTGAAATAAGTTTTGAATTCACAAAGAGTAGTCTTCTTGACTTCTGGTCTTGTCCTTTATTCACTGAGCCAGAAACAGAAAATAGTAAATTCAAACAAATACAAGATATAGGAAACATTGCAAGGGGAGAAGGGTGGGATTAGAAAAGACAATGTATAAAGAGGTACTCAAACTGCATCATTAAAGAGGAAAATTCTATATATTAAGGTGATGGCAGAGTACATTCTATTTGTGGAAGATTGGAAAGGCAAAGATTTCGATAGGCAATGAAGTTTCATTTATAAAAAAGAAAACCAAAAAGTTAAAAAGTCAATTTAGCGAGAATCTTAAATATAGAAAATGTGTTATTGTAAAAAAGAAGCTGAGAATTTTTCAGGCAATTTTTTGAAGGATTTCAAAATCTAAGCAAGTGTTTATATTTTATCCAAGGGAATATGTGGTCACTAGAGATAATTTAGTAGAATAATGATATATTGAGATCTCCAGTTAAGAAAATGCTCCTGGGTAGATTTGTTGTGGATAGAATGGAGTGAGAAGAGAACTGAGTCAGAGAAATCAATTAAGAAGTAATTGAAACAACCTAGGACAGAGGTAGTAAGGACCTAAATAAAGGTATTGGCTATGTGAATATAAAAAGGAATATTATAGAGGCAGAAAATACAACATTTGGTAATTTACTTGATCAGAAAGAAAGAGTAAGCAACTAAGGATGAAGTTGATGTTAGAAACCTTGAAAATTGAAAGAATTCTAGTTGTGTCTTTGGAAGAAACTGGAAAGTTTGGAAAAGTGATCAATTTGGAGAGAAATATAATACATTATATTTTGGCCAAGTTAAATTTGAACTGTCTCTGGAACATCGAGTTTGAATACATAATAGAGATACAGATCTGAAGCTCAGGAAAGACATTAAGACTGAATTTATAGACCTATCAAATTCATAGCTGATAATTAAACTCATAGATGCTGAGGAAATTACCAAATGAAGGTTCAGAAAGAGAAAGGAGTTCAGAATAGAGTCTTAGAAAACTCTTAGAAAATGAGTGTCATATGGATGATGAGTAAATTTAGGAATGAGGAAAAAACAGAAGGACAAGTCATGAAAGCCCAGAGAGGGGAAAATGTCCAGGGACAAGAACATGATCAGCAATGTCAAAATGTACAGGAAGAACAAGATCAAAATAAAAATCTAGATTTGGCAATTAAGAGATTATTGATAACTTTGAGAAAACATTTTCAGTCAGATGATGATCAGAAGCCAAATTGCCAAGATTTAAGGAACAAATGAGAAAAGTTAGAGCTGTTGAGTTTATGTAAAGCTTTTTTTGAGGGATTTGTTATTTGTTTTCTTTACCTAAAAGGAAAATATAGAATGATAGCTTGAGGCAGTGTTACTTTTTAAGAATAGAAGAGAGAGGCATATTTGAAGGCAGTAGGGAAATTGGACCAATGGAAGTCTAGGATTGTGCACAAAAGAGGGAGCAATGTTCTGAAAATATGGGAACAGATATGAACAAGGAAGAACATATATAAAAGGACTGGTCAAGATCAGAATGACTGCCTCATTATCAGAGACTAGGGGAAAAGGAGAGAAAGAAAATAATTTTGAAATATTTTGAGCTAAACAAAGGGGAAGAAGAAAAAGATCATGGAAAATTACATGTATTTTCTCAGTAAAATAAGTCCTTAACTGGAGAAAGGGAATGGAGGGAAGTACAGGAGAAATAAGAACTTCTGTGATGAAAGAGACAGTGTCAATCAAGAGGAATAAGGGTATTGCTGTGGTTCAGTTGAAAATGGAGGAGATGAATTTTAATCTACCCAGTTTCCATAATAGTGATTTTTGTCCAATTTCATTCATCCAAATGTGATTAGGAGCAAAAGAGAGATATATGCAAGGGTGAGTGGCTGGGGGAATCTAAGGTTAGAATCTGGCAAAAAACAAGCAAATGGTGGGTCAATCAGTATAACAAAATAGAAGAGTTCAAGAATAGAGGACAATTTATTACTGAATTTTTTAACTCTGGAATTGTGATTAGGCAGGAAAAAATGAAAGTAGAGATAGAGTAATGGTAGGAGAAAATATTGAGATTCAAAACTATTGCAAAATTTAAAAGAATTGAAAACTACATTCAGTAGAGATGAAGCATGGGGGAAGAAAGAATGAAAGGTTTTGGTCAGATAGAAGAATATTTTTATTAAGGAAGTTAAATAATTGGGGGTAATGGCAAAATCCAGGGTGTGACCATTCATTCCTGTGTGACTTGAATAGAGTGAAGAAACTGGTCTTGAGATCTGAAGAAATAAAGGAAATGGAAAATTAGTGAAAATTGAAGTCTTCTTAGTATTAAAACAGGAATGATGATGGAGAAGACAGTTAAACAGGGGATCAATAACTAGAGAAAATGGGTGATGATTCCTGGCTAAGTATATAATAATATATAATATTATGATGTTCATAATAGTGAAAATATTAATGGAATGAATTTCAACATATGAAAGGTTGCTGAGTGATAAAAACCAAGGGGAGAGTCTGAAAGCTGGTAGTGAGAAGCAAAGAGTATTCCAAATCCCTTTCTAGATTGTTTTGGGAAAACAAGACAATGTAGACAAGGTTGAAAGATAACCAAGAATGCAGTATAATCTGAATGAAGGCAATTCTCACTGAAATAAAGTAGATAGAAAGAATTTATAAAGAAAAATTTCCAGAATGAAGGGAAATTGTTTTTCTTTTTCTTTTTTTGCCTTTCTTTGTATTCCTGGTACCTAGCATATAGGATACACTTAATCAATGCTTAATGATTTTCATGTAATGGAAATTCCAGAGAGCACAGTGGAATGTTTGGAGTGAGGCATGAGTGAAGTAGGGTTAAGAAAGATGGGGATGAGTGAATGGAATGTGAGAATTGAACATGTTTTTATTGTAGCTGACCTGTTATTAAGTAATACAATGATAGGAAGACAAACAGGTGCTGTAAGTTTGATAGATAGCCAGAAGATTAATTGTGGGTGGCAGAAAAATTAAAATGTTTCACAATTCTCAAAGGATACTTGACAATAGGGGCCAAGAGTGCAAGATTTTAATCACCTTGCCTATTGCTTGGGTGAGGGTAGGGGTTGGTAGTCCTGCAGCCATCCCCCAAGTTAGAAAAGTGTACAGGGAAATGCTTCACTTGCCTCTAGTTTTAATGATAATTACTTAAAATAGAAAACTTCCCATTGGTGATTGCCCTAAATAACTTCTCCCACTGACTTATTCCAAGAAGAAACTAGAAATGTTTCATATCTGCTTCCTTTCAACTCACCTTCTAAACCCATTGCAATTTGAATTCTGATCACCAGTGTTGTGATATCACATTTTTCAAGTCACCTATGATTTTTTAATTACCAATCTCTGGCTTACTTGAGTCCTTTTTTCTCTTAATCTTTTTGTAGAATTTGACTTTATTGTTCTGGTCATTTGTCCCCTCTAGATTTTCATCATTCTCAGTTGAATATTGTTTTCTTAGCAGTTTTTGAGGTTCTCTTGTGTTCTATCCTCTTGGGGCTTAGTCTTGTGCTATTTACCCAAGATGGAAAAATTAGGTTAAGGTAACTCCCAAAAATAATTTTCTCATTTTCTTCACTGTCAAGAACTAAGCTTATCTATATTATTTGAGAGCTAGTGACTAGCTTTCAAAATTGGCTAGCAGTGCCCACTGAAATACATGTTACTCTAGATAATAGCAATAAATATAGATAATTGTGGAGAAAGTCATTTCAGAGTAAGCAGGTAGAAAATGCTATTATTTAATACAAATAAGACTTTATCTGCCTAGAACCTCAAAAATCTTGGAGAAATGATATTGGTACAGTCATTCTCCAAAAATTCTTTAACTCCTTCTGTGAACTTGTACTTTCTTAGATAATTCACATCAACTGTCTCCAGAAAAAGAAAAGCAAATCTCCACCATTCTAGCCTCTTAAGACTTGCTGTCTGTTTTAAAGCATGGACTAGGTACTTCTATGTTCAAGACCTCAGTTTACATCACCAGTTCACAGAACAGAGATAAGAACTGATATTCTACTCTCTGTTTATACAGTAGATGTAAAAATGCAACATAATTTAGCAATTCATTAGTAGTAATATCCTAAAAGACCACAAGATGGGAATGTTATTCCATAAAAGCCTATGTGTGTGACTGTGTTTCTTCCTTTTTTTTCTTTGTTGCGGTACTATTTTAATTTCATTGTGAATCTATATGAATTTGTGTTGCATCTCCACGAAAATTTACTTCTGTCATCTGTCTATGCATTTGATATCTCCTTGTCTACCTACTTGGCTTTTCTTATTTTGTCAATTTTCTCATTTTTAAATGAGAAGATTGGACTCAATAAAGATTCCTTCCAGATTTATCTATGATTCTATGATTCTGACATCTCTCCCCCCCCATTGGTTGCATATAATGTAAAAAATTCAAATTATTTTAGTTTTAATGCAATATGATATTTGATGCATATTTAATAAAACATAATAATATAACATTTTTATATATTTATGTCATGATATATATGATGGGATAATAATATATTACATAACATAACAAGCTATGGTTAGAGTTCTCATTTTCTTTTTCAAAATTAAAGGTGATGAACACATTTGCTATTTCATTCTCTATAAAACAAAAGCAAAAAACTAGATTCATTTGCTTATTCTTGTATCTCTCTGTAGATATTTCCTGAGCAGGCAGAAAATTGGTGGAGCTAGACTTGGAGTGAAAAAGCAAATTTTACCTAAGATACTATAAGCTGTATGATTCTGGGAAAGTCACTTAACTTCTATCTGCTTCAGTCTCAGCTATAAAATGAAGATAATAACATTAGCCCTTTTACAAACTTTAAAGTTCTATCTAAACGTGATCTAAACTGCCCCATCTCATATCATATTGTTGTTATATTGAGAGGTGGGAATTCTTTGCTTTATCTGAGAGTTTAAGGTTGGGGGGGATAGGGGGAAACAAAATAAATTTAAGAATATTAAGATCAGCAGTTTAATCCATCCTAGGCGAAATGATTGCCATGATGCAGACTCAAAAAATATTGACTTGAACTATCCATATAAATACATCAAAATGAACATTTTCTAAAAATTGGTTTGGAAAGTTTCTAAATTTCTATCTGTGTGTGTGTGTGTGTGTGTGTGTGTGTGTGTGTGTGTGTGTGTGTATGCACATTTGCAAAAAAATTCCTGGTTACAGCTAATAAACCTTCAGGCAAAAGAAGTTTTCATTAAGATTGTTCATTACTCTTGTGGAAAACTTTGAGTCTACCATGAGTGATGAAGCACAACATTGTTCAAGGATATATTTGATCATGTGAAAGGCAAATATTCTGGCTATATACTAATCAATCAAACAGAATTCAATTTAATTCATTAAACACTCATTAGAGGCTAATGCATTCTGAGCAGAGGCAACTGTGGATAAAGAAAGATCTGGATTCAAGTTCTGCCTCCCAAGCAAAGTGGCTAAAAGATCCTAAGCAAATCACTTAATCTTTCATTGTCCCAGGGGATTTCCTCAGTTTCTTACTTGCTTTGTCAGAGAGTCTCCTCATTGGGAATCTCTTGTACTGATGAAACCCCAGTTCCGGCTTACCTACTTGCATGTGTATAATACACACATATGTATATAATTTCAGAACACATTATTTTACTTACTAGAGAAAAATACAAAAAGCAATAATACCTAGTTCCCTATTCTCAGACTTTTTAATTTTACAAGCATTGAGTAAGTATGCATTAGAACTTTATAAAATGAGTCCTTCCAAACTAAAATGGATAGCAATAAGTAGATTATAAACTCTATTGTCCTCATATTTCCCTAGCATGTGAACTATGTAATTAAAATGCATATTAGAGAAGACAATAGATCAGTAAATAAGTGTTTATTCAGTATCAAGTAGATGGCAGTGCTAAGCTCTGGGAAGCAGAAGACTCACAACTTCTCAAAGAATTCACAGTCTGATGAGGAAGATAATATACAGATAATGTGTGCAAGCAAGCTCTCTGTCTCTGTTTCGGTCTCTCAGTGCACACACACACACACACACATATATATATATATATATATATATATATGTTTATATTTGATAAATTGGAGATAATCAATACAGAGAAGTATTTAGCATTAAGAGAGATGAAGAAAGGTTTCTTTAAAAGATATGTGATAGATGGGGCTGAAAATCAAGAGGCTGAGACAAGAAAGAATATTTTTAGCCTTGAAATTCCAACTGGTGAAACAGGTCAGAGTTAGGAGATAAAGTGTCTTCTTTGAGGAAGAGGAAGTCAGCATCACTGAATTGCAGAGGAAATTATGGGGAGCAATATATAAGAATTTTGAATGAATAATTTGATATTTGATGCTGGAGATTACTGGGGCTCATTGGTGTTTACTTGCAAGATGATGATACACAGTCATATCTGGTTTATTAGCATGATTAATTCGACAGTTGAATGAAGGATAGATGGAAGGTGCAAGATAGTTAAGGCAGAGTATAAAAATAAAAACATTATAAAAGTTCAGGTATGAGCAGCTGAGGGCATATACTACTATGGTGACAGTGTTAAAGGAGAGAATGAAGTAGATATGAGAAACATGAAAAGATAAAATTGACAAAACCTGTCAAAATATTGGATGTGAGTAGCAAAAAAGACCAAGGAGCCATGGTGAGCCTGTGTGAGCTGTAGGATGATGATGCCTTCAGCACAAATAGGAAAGTTCAGAAGGTGGGGGATAATTTAATGATTTGAATTTTGGAAATGTTGAGTTATAGATTTCTACTTTTAAGATGTAGATGTCCATTTCAAGATGTTTAATAGGTAGTTGGAGAATAGAGACTGGAGGTCAGTAGGAAGATTTGGACTGGATAAGCATATAAGAATCATCAGCATAGAGATAATAACTGGATACTTGGAAGTTGATAAGATAATCAAATGAAATAGCACAGAGGGAGAAGAGGATATCAAACACTCATGACCTGGATGAAGATCAAGCACAGTAGACTGAGAAGGTGCTGTCAGATATAGAGGAGGAGAACCAAGAGAGAGCGATGTCATCAAAGCCTAGAGAGAAAAGAATATGACAATAGAATGGTCAGCAATGTCAAAGTCTGCTGTACAGTTAAGAAGCACCCGCCTGAGAAAATGTCCTCACATTTGGCAACTGAGCAGTGATTAGTGATTTTGGAGAGAGAAATTTCTGTTACATAATGAGGTCAGAAGTTGGACTGTAGAATGAGAGGCAAGAAAGTGGTGACAGGACTAGAATTCAGTGTAGATGAAGACAATGGCGTGATTAAAAATATAGAGAGTGATGGAAAAAAACAATAAACTTGATCAGATAATAGAATTTGAGTTGATACACGTACAAGTGTAACATTTGGGGATAATGGTAAAATCAAAAGTGTGACCCTTTCTATCTGTAGCTAAGATGGGGAGGAGGAGTAGGTCCTGAAAATTTGAGGAACTTGGAGGTAGAACTATTTGAAGGAGTATTAATCTGTATATTAAATGATTAGGAAAAAACTGTATGTCAGCTAATCACTAAACTCTTATGAAAGGAGAAGGATGTCTTGAAGTGATAGACAATGCTACCATGATTTTTATGAGGAAATAAGTAGGCATTAAGTCAACATCAAAGGGAGGTGTCTGAGTGATAAACGTAGAGAACAGCATAGAGATCAATGATTCAGTTAAAACTGAATAGGAAAAACCAAGTGAATGAAAAATGTTTTTACAAGTATAAGACTCTTGAATGATAGTGTGCCTTTCTGAAGAGGTACAGCTGATTTCTCTAAATGAAAATCCCATAAAGTATTCATTCAGTATACTACTATCATGATGAATGATGATGCTTGTGACATAATAAATAGACAGCTGGCCTCCAAGTGGGGAAAAATTTGTGTAACGTTCTTCTTTTGATCTATACTGGCTTTATGAGCCTGGACAAGCAAGGGTCTTCAGTGCTCTGAGAACTATGTTTTGTAGAATTAACACCCATCTCCATGAATACAAGGACTTTGCTCCTCTGGGAGATCCCTATAGCAAACTTATCACAGGTCTAGTCCCTATTACTAATAACTATAGTAATGAAGCCTAGAGCTAATATAAAAGGGGAGATTTATTTTCAAGTTCAGATTGTTCTCTACTACTTATAGAGATTTAAGAATGACTCTCTAATTTGTAACAAGTCATTTCCTACATTTCCTACATTTTCCATTTTGAAAAGTTATTTGGTATTTGGCTTGCCAGGTTCTTCCCAATGTTGTAATCATATGCCTATATGTAAATATGAATAGGTGCATAGAAGGGTTGACTAAAGAAATCTGATAGACTTTTTGCAATTTAACATGTATGTCATAAAATTTTCATTTATGAGATCATAGATTTAGAGCAGGAAATAAATGAATGAATGAATAGGTGACTTGATAGATAAACAGATGATTAGATGGATAATGTAGATATTTGTCCTTCTTTTTTGAAGAGACGAATAACATCAGGAAGATGATACCATCACATGTACGGGAAGTGGATTTGAATAAGGGGGGACTCTGCTATATCATCAGTCTCATTTTGTACCCCAGAGCCTTCTGGATCCGGTGGCCAGATTTAGATTCAGGATGCCTAGGACCCTAAATGTGAGGTAATCTGGGTTAAGTGACTTGCCCAAGGCACCACAGCTAGGATGTCTCAAGTGTCTGAGGTCAGATTTGAACTCGGATCCTATTGACTCCAGGACTGTGTTCGATCCACTGCACAACCTAGCTGGATAGTTGGATAGATTAAAAGATAGAAAAGGAATCAAATAGTTCACAATCTAAAAGAAGAGACAATACTTTTAAGTTATGAAGGAAGGTCTCATGGTCTTCAGGGGCATCTTAGTCCCATCATATGTAATCATTTTATAAGTATAATTATTTCCCCATTCTAAAGATAAGAAAAGTGAGACTAAGAGAAATTATTCTTTAATTACAAAATTAGCATGGGAGGTAGAATTTACACCTTAGACTTTTGATTCCAAATCAATTACAATATACACTGCACCATGTTGTCTCCCAAACTGTCTACTCAATTTACTCAAATTATCAGTGTAATTGATCTTTGTAAGATTGATTGACCAGTCAAACGAATGAAAATGGTCAAACACATTCTGTATCTATGGAAAACAACAGTCAGCAAAGACAACAGAAGGGTTAATTATTTTTGGTAAAGTAGTTTGATGTTGGACATGGAATCAGGAACATTTGAGTTCAAATCCTCCCTTAGACATTTATTATGTTACCCTTAAGCAAATCACATTTTTTAAGCTTCCAAGAGAGGCTGGCAGTTACTTAAGTCACTCTCAGTTGCCTTATCTGTAATGGGTATAGTAATAGAAATGTTTTTACAGAGTTATTATGTAGCTCGAGTAAGATAATAATAGATATAAAATTCTGTACAAACCTGAAAGAATCATATAAATTCTTATTGTTATTATATTGATTCTACATATGATTTTCTGCTCCATTACCAGCGTCTGAGGACTGGGGATTGAACTTCATTAGAAAACTATATCCTGAACTCATTCTTAGAGTACATTTCAGTGAAGGGAAACACTGTACTACATCCTGAACTCACATTTAGAGTACATTTCAGGGAAGGGAAGCAATGGAGTAAAGGGAGATAACCCAATTTAAAGCTAAGGATCTATTAGCTATTGGACTAATGGATATGGCTAATGGGAGACAGCCTCTCCTAGTTGCTGCTCCTTTTTATTATGTACTCTTTTATTCATTTCAAGTAAATAACTATGGTATTGTTCTGGTGCACCATTAGGATGGAGCCCCCAACAAGATTTGCATTCTTTTCTTAAATTATAACTATTCACCAATTTGTAGTCTTTGTATTTATTTTATTTTTATCCATATGCACATATATATATATATAGATAGATAGATAGATAGATAGATAGATTTTTTAAGTTACAAAATTTCCTTTCACCCTCCCTTCCACCCCATTCCCCTCATCAACAAACAGTCTGGTTAGCATTATATATACATAATTTTGAAAATCATGTATACAGATTAGTCATTTTTCAGTATGAGGAATTAGGTTTAAGGGAAAGCAATGAAAAGTGTTCTTCAGATTCTGAAGTGTTGTTTCTGTTTTTGTTTTGTTTTCTTTTTCTCTCTCTCTCTGTATGCAGATAACAGTGTCCCTAACTTATCTAATATGGTTGGCCTAGCTCTCTGAATGGCTGAGTGGAAGATTTATCATCCCACAATGTGGTTATTGTGTACATTGTTCTCTTGGTTCTACTCCCTTTGCTCAGCATCAGATCCTGTAACTCATTCCACATTTCTATAGAGTCCAACCATTTATGGTTTCTTATAGACCAATAATTTTCCATAGTATTCATGTATCACAACATTTTTAGTCAATCCCCAATTAGTCTTCTTATTTAAGACCTATATCCAGATAAAATAATATGCTTCCTCTCTTCCTGGCATGTTCCTTCTTTTTCCTTTTAAATTGAGGATTTTGATTTGGGCATTAAAGAAACTCTTTCAATGTGTACATTCTTCTTATATAATCTTAACTATCAGAATTTATTATGCATTTTTGGCTGTTTGTTTATACATTTCTGTATGAAGTCAGGTGTTCTGTTTGAACAGGTGAGCTTTTGCATATTCATAATACAAGAAAATTTGGTGCCAAATTGAACACACTTTCCTGTTTTGTTTATTTTTTTCAAATAAAATGATTAGGCTTAAAGTATAGGATCATTGCCAAATTGTTTTTTTTGTTCTTGTTAACCAAGAAAAATGCCATTTTTGAAAGATGTGTAAAGGAATAAATGTGAGAGTACATATTATATTATTATATGTGTTTATATAAATATATTTTCTTATAGGTATATATGAGAGTGCATATAGTTATATGTGTTTAAATATATTTTCTTATGTTTAAATGTATATGTTATTTGTGCATATATGACTATACACACACACACACATATCCACAGACATAAATAAAATTCATAGGAAGCATGGTACAATAAAAGTCCTGGATTGATGTCTAGACAATGATAGTTCAAATTCTAACTAAGAAATTTACTAGCATCTTAAGAGTCATAAACTCTCTGTCAGTGAGTTTTATCATCTGTAAAATGAGGGAATAATAATACCTATAGCAAGTATGTCACAGGCTTATGTGACAATCTCAGAGATAGTGTATATGGTGTCTTTCACAAGCTTTAGAGTATTACGTCAATTAGATATCTACATGTTTGGATAGATACATTTATGCGTATTTAAATACAAGATACAAGTATATATTTTTGTGTATATATATATGTCTTCCTGTCTGTATGGGTGTGTGCTCCAAATTGCTCAACCCCATGTGTATGGGAAAGCAAACTTTATGTTAAAGAAGCAGCAATTTATTTTTAGGAAAAGTTCCTCTGTTTCAAATATTAAGTTCATTTTATCTAGATGTTCAATTTCTATTTAATTTCATATAGTATAATATGGGAATCATGGAATAGATATCTACTAGTAAATAGTGGTTTTATTTATAAGAAAGAATTATCAGACTCTAATATATTACTCACACCATTTGGATCCAATTAAGGAATTATCTCATCCAATGTAGCAATTGCTGCTTTAGTGTCTTAGAATTAATGAACTTCCCAAAGTGAGTGCCATATTCTAGACACAATGGACAGTCAATGAATCTTAATGAGTTAATTTTCTCAGAAGCAGTGATGAAAGCAATTGGTATAGCTGGATCTTTTAAACACAAAAATCAAGTATTTAGTAGCCCCAACTGGTGAATATTTTATTTGTAGGAATTCAAAACACATAAAAACATAAGAATTGTACTCGTATTTTTCCACCATATTTTAGTGACAGCACAATGAAATCTGAAGAATTTAAAGAAACAACAAATATTGGTTTTTAGGAGTTAGAAACAATTGTAAATTACCATGATATTTTTTGAAATCTTAAAGTTCATTAATTCTAAAGTCTTCAAAAAAATCCGTGTAACAATATAATTATTGTCATTGAATAAATCACTGCTATTTTATCATTTCTCTTTCTAGAGTTACAACATAATAGAATCATACATTTAGAGCTGAAAAGAAATTAATAAATCATCCTGGTCAATCCCTTCATTTTATAAATGAAAAAAATTGAAGTCTAGGAAAAGTTAATTGACTTGCCTAAGGTTACTCAAATAGGAAATGGCAGAGCTAGATACAAACCTAACCCTTCTGACTGCAATCTACTACACTTTATAGTTTTCATTTTTCTTTGTAAAGAAAGGAGACACTTGAAAAGGAAATACTCTCTATCTCCAAGCCTCTTTCACATTAGAGGCTCATTATTAAAGTTGTGGTCTTATCCAAATACTGCATGCTTTCTTTTACTGGATATAAGTGATTCTCTCCCCATCAACCCTCATCCTCAAAGACATATTCCCCAGAGGTTACTAAGGTGCCAATATAATTTGAAAGCCTAATGAATTTCCCCTTCATATTCCCTGGATCAGGTGACAGACTGGAAAGTAACTCCTTAGTCAAAACAGAATCTATAGATAGATGATTGGAGAGGCAGTTTGGGACTTCTGCATAGCACTCTTCAAACACTGTATATTTGGCCAAAGCTGTGCTCCTAGTTGTAATATTTATTTTATTTTAATAATATTTTAAAGAATAAACTGATTATCCAACAATTCAGCATGGGGAGTGGAATAAGTTCTGAGAGTAAGGAATCAGCCAAAAGATCAAAGGAACTTGAAAAAAAACTTCAGGAAGATGCAGAGCGAGATGCCCGAACAGTAAAGCTTCTCCTATTGGGTAATATTTCTCTTAATTCATATTGTTTAATTTCTACATTTGAAACAGCTTCAAAGACAGTAAATTTTGGGAAGTTTTATATAAAATATTGAGACAGATCCTCAAATATACATGATAACTTCTTTGTAAAATTTGAAAAATCAAATTTGGCATCATTTTATTTATGGAACTTTATAAAAATACAGCTTAAACTATCTAAAAAGCTAAAATAGTTATGTTAGAATAACTTGTTTTTCTTCATTTCCATTTAGGGTCTTTAGAAGATGTATTAGGATTTTAAACTTTTGAATAAATATCAAGAGACCAACAACAAATAAAACCATGCCATATTTACAAGGACAAAATTAGAGTATCTGAACAGTCACAATTTTCATTTTGAGAATCTCTCCCATTCACTTTATTCTCTATTGGTCAGATTTTAGAAGTAACAAACATATTGCATTATAGTGTGTTTGTGTGTGTGTGTGTGTGTCTGAGAGTGTGTGTGTTTGTGTATGTATGTGTGTTCACGTGTTTTTTATATTCATATATTTAAATTTACTTATATATTTATATTTAGTTTTTTATATTTAAAATCTTTAAATTCTATAAATAGAATGTGCAATTTAATGGAAGTTTGAACATAATCCTTGCAGAGAATTAGCCAAGAGGTAGCCACACGAATGCATTTTAAATTCTTTTATTCATAGTTACTCTATGATAATTATATTACAGAATAACAAAGTAATTTTATTATTTTTCATTTACTGACTAGTCCTTGAAAGAAAAAAATTAAGAAAGTCCCACTTCTAAGAACTCTACACTATGTAACATTTTTTCCTGAATCTTGAACTTTTGACTTCAATGGTCACAATAACAAATGCTTAATTAAATATCTATGATGAAAAAGTTTACAAAAATGAAAATTCTTATGTAAGAAATTGAGTTAATTCATTTCTTCCCAAGACCAATATTAAGAGAAGTGAGGAGGATGAGTAAGTAACACTGCTCGGTAGTATTTCAGAAATAAAATATTGAATTTTGCAATTAAGTTTGAGAATTGAAACTTCACACTAAAATGCTTTGAATATACATGGATATGGATATGTATCTTTGTGTGTGTGTGTGTGTGTGTGTGTGTGTGTGTGTGTATGTGTGTATGTTGGGATATTCATGTGTATGTATAATTGTGGCCAATTTTAATTCCTGATTAATGAGGTTACTTTAAACTTACCCTGGGATCCACAGAAAATGGTTTGTAAAGTTAAAGAAAACATTTTCTTTCTCTCAATGTGTATTCTTTGATTGGGAGCATGGCCACAATACTAGCTTGTATTCATGCTTTTATTTAATCAATTATTATTAAAGGCCTATTTTGTACAAGGTGACAGTATTTAGAGTCTACTATGAAGGCCAATATGTTCTGGTGAAGGGAAAACTGGTCTAAAAATAAGGAAAATCTGTGTTCAAGTGCCCTTTTATCATCAACTGACTATATATTCCTGAACAAATCATTTATCTTATTGGGTAAAGAATAAACTAGGTTAAACTAGGTAACTTCTTAAAGAGAAATATAATTGGTGCTGATATGTTCTGATAAAAAGACTTTTCTCAAGAACTCTCTACAATGGTAAAATTGCAAGTTTGGTAAAAGAAAAAAAACTATTTGAGGGATTGTGCTAAGTGCTCTGGGGATTCAAAAGTGAAATGACTCCTGAGTGCTCTATAAAAACCTTAAGGGAAAAGAATTATCCCTTGCTCCATATGTATATGCACACACACACACACACACACACACACACACACACACACACACATATATATATATATATATATATACACACACAAATATTAGCTATTGACAGTAGATTAGATCAGCAATCTAACCCTTCTAAAGTACTCCAGGGTATTTTAGAAGTAGTTCTGATAGCCTTAATTTCGACATCTCAAACAGTCTGTACTTTCCAGGGTTATTCTATCATATTAAATAATATTAGAGAAGAACTTAACATGATGCCTAATAAATGTGTTTTTCTTTACTTGTATGTATTGTTCATTATAAATAAACAACAATGTATATAAACTCCATATTTATAATTATTTCTATAAGCTAAATTTATGTTATCCTTTTTAGTCATAACTTTTACTCATCTATAAGAGATCATAACAAATGGCCAAATATATCAGGACCAAATTCAGCTCTTTAATAGAATATACACAAATGAAAAGTCCTCAGAGGTGAATAATCCTTCTCTCTTTCCATATCTGTATGTGTATGTTTGTGTATATCTGGGTCTGTGTGAATAGAGCACAGGACTTGGATCAGGAAACTCTGACTTTTAATCCAACCTCGGACAAATACTTGCTATACAAATCATAAACTTCTCTTGGGCCTCAATTTTCACATTTACTAAATGATAGGAAATGGACTCAACTGCATAGCTCTAAATTTGCAATCCTCTGTTAAAAAAAACTACTAAATACTCTCCTTTCTGAAACTCAAACGGATCAAGTATTTTCTGTGTGCAAAATAATATGTCTATTTCTATGGAACAAGCAAAAAAAATCATATATAGTTCCTACCTACTAAATTGGATGAATCCAGTTTCTTTATTCTTTATTGATTATAGCTATTCACCCCAACACAGAGGATTGTGATGGGTTATATTGCTGTCCTCAGGAACCAGTCTGGGTTCTTTTTGTTATGCTTCTGTAGATAAGAACAAACCTGAAAAATGTTCTAAAAAAGGTTTCAAATATGTCAAGTATCAATAGATAATTCTCCTTCATATACACAAGTATTATGATTCCTATTCTACATTGCCGTGTGTGTATATGCACGTGTGTTTGTGTGTGTGTGTGTGTGTGTGTGTATGTGTGTGTGTGTGTGTGTGTGTATGTGTGTATGAGAGGGCAGGCTAAGGCATTGAAAGGAGAATGGAGGTAGGATATAAATATTATTCCAGATGATTTTGCCCTTCTTGCCAATCTTGTTCTACCAAAGGCATGGTTGTGCAACTGATTTATCTCAATTAAGTTGAACTAAACATATATTTACATATATATATATATATATATATATATATATATATGATCATATTCATTCTTGGAATAATCATTTTTAATTTAACTCTAATTCTTTCTGATCTAATTGTTCCACGTGATTTGGTATAGGCATTCAGTGTAAGATGTCTTTTTTCTACTTTATGATCAAATTTATCATTTAAATATAAGAAATGTTTACAATAGACCACTCCTCCTATGGGGATATTTTCAACTGGCTCCCATTATGCTTATGATGAATCATGGATAATTCATGTTAATGGTATGACCTAGATCTATTCTTTCAAATTTCTGATTGTATCATAATTAATATGTGTCATAATATTAATATTGAAATGCATTATTCTGTCCCTTCCCTCTACTCATTCCTACAAATCATATTTTTTTTCCTAAATCATGTCTACATAAATGCCTCTGATATTCAAATATCTTCATATCCTGGTTCTTTCCTTTCTATTCTCCTACCTACTTCTACGCACTCAATGATAATTAAACTAAAATGACTCTTCTAAAATGACTCTTCTGCTATGTGTGCTGCTCCATCTACATCACTTTGTCTTTTCATTGTTTGTCTCCTATTCCTGGAATCCCAACTCATAGTTTCCTTGGCTTCTGTGTAATCTTTTTTAATAGGAGGCTGTTCCTAGACCCCATAGTTAATAGTGCTCTTCTTTTGAGAGTGTCTCTTTCACTCAAATATGTGTAAACACACATATGTATAAATACTTTGTTATTTACAGAAATTGTGTATTCAATTAATATGTGAACTCCTGAAGGCAGGACTTTTTTTTTACTTTTTTTATTTTCTTTTATATCTCCAATTCTTAGCACAATACCTTGCAAATAACATGCTATTACTTAATTTTGTTTTATTGGCATTATAATCAGTAGTTTGTGATTATTGAAGTACTTAAATATAGAGTATTTCCAATACTTCATCTATAAAAGAGATTTGTAGATATACCTTCAAAGAACATGAACTATTCATCAATATTTAATACATCTTCATGTCTGCTATCAAAACATTTCTCTCAAAAGATTATCTTGCAGATAAGTATCCATTTTATTGTTTTCATAGATTGCATACAGTATTACAAAACAGATGTCACTTTATTCAGTGGAAGATAGATTGCTACTAAATGTGAAACATAAATTTCATATGTTTTTATTTTTTTAGATTTTTTTTTTTGAAGGCATGGGGTTAAGTGTCTTGCCCAAGGCCACACGGCTAGGTAATTATTAAGTGTCTGAGATCGGATTTGAACCCAGGTACTCCTGACTCCAAGGCCCATGCTCTATCCACTGCCCCATAAATTTCATATTTTGATAGAATTATATAACTGTCATTAAATGTCTAATGCTATATGATTAAAAGTCAATCTATAATATGACATGAACAAAGATTTTTTGAACAATATGCTTAATGTCAAATGCACAAGTTATTCTAAATGTAGACTTGAGTCATTGTTAAATTTGAAAGAATGTAGTTCCTTTTCTGTTTGCTTGAAGCTTGCATGTACTAGCAAATTATTTATTGTTTATCCAAGAGTTCTTTTGTTGAATTTCATTATACTGTATGCCTTTCATAAAGTCCCTCTTTTTGCCCATGTAATTTTGAATTTCCTATAAAATCTGTTCCCACCCCTATCCAGCAAGCCATTCTTTGAAATACATAATAATAATAGTAACAATGATAACAATAATCAATAAATCACTTCAGGAAAATCAATCAATACATCAATTAAGGCTAAGAGTCTATTCTGTATTCCTAGTATAGCATCCCACCTCTTTAGAGAAGGAAGCAAATGACATTTCCTCACTTTTTCTTTATCCTTTTTTTGTCATTTTATAAAAATGAAGTTTATAAAGAAAGTCCCCTAGAGTTTTGGCATTATTTTTACCCATTTCATTATTTTAAATATTTTGTTCTAGTTATATGGAAAATACAGTAATGATTCAGGGTATTGTATTATAAATGAAAAGATCATATGTGATTAACTCTTTTTTTTACCTTAAGCATCTGTAATTTTTATTAGTATGGATACTACTTTTATTGAAATATATCACAATAAAATTTAAGAGATACTTTGTAAAGATGATTTGTCACCTTATAGCTCACCTGTTAGTGATGGATTTCTCCATGCTTAACTACTATCCCTCAGATAGTAGATTACAGTTTATTACAGTACCTATAACCTAAGCATTTCAATATGATAGGTTCTGCCTCAAGTTGAGGTCCAACAGTATTGCTTTTAAGAGGCTGTTCTCAATTGCAGGCTATGATGAGACACTGAAGTAATATTTTAATGAAAGACATAATATATATCATAGATTTATTGAATTAGAGTTATAAAAAGACCCCAGAAGTCATCAAAACCAGCCCTCTAATTTTGGAGATAAAGAAATGAAGTTCCGAAAAGTTTGGGTGACACACAAGATCACAATGGTAGTAATTGATAATGCTGGAGTTAAAATCTAGATTCTCTGACTAAGAATTTCCTGCCCTTTTCAATTTACCTGCCCCTGGGGCAGCTAGGTGGCACAGTGTATAGAACACCAGCCTAGGAGTCAGAAGGACTTGAGATCAAATCTAATCTCCGACACTTAATAATTGCCTAGCTGTGTGAACTGTGGCAAGTCACTTAACCCCATTGCCTTGCAAAAAAAGAACATCAATTTATCTGCCCCTCAAATATATTACCAAGAATTGTAATCATGTTTATTTAACTTTTTTATTTAAATTTTTCTAAACTTTTTCCTAGTCAATGATCTCTCTAAATCTAATGATAAATATTCAGGTTGTATGAATATTCATCAATGCAAGTTATACAGAGAAGTATCTTCATAGTCATGTTATATTTCAGTGTCCAATTATTAGCTGTGAAAAATTTTAGTCCTTTAGAAGCATGTTTAGAGGGTATACTGAACTAAGGTGAACCACAAAAACATATTAGCCCATAGTTTTACTCTCAGATGTTCACTTTAGAATTGTGCAAGAAAAATTACAAAATTCTTCTTATTCTTTTGTCTGTATATATGTGATCCCTGAAGGGGAAAATTGAAAACAAGAAAAGAACCATATATATGTAAATGTTATAGCCACACTATTTGAAATAGCAAAAAGATGGAAAGAAATCATGTCCAGTGACTGAAAAAACTATGGTATGTAAATTATTATAACTTAAGGAATAATGAATATGAAGAGTTCAAAAAATATGGGAAACTTTGTAAGATGACTTGCAGAGTGAACAAAGCCGAAACAAATTAACAACATATATTAATATGATAATTATATTAATAAAGAATTTTCACTTGTGATTAAAATTCATATAAAATATTAGATAATATTTGTATTAATTTTGAACAGTGCCTGGCACTTAGAAAGTACTTGATAAAAGTTGACTTGATGACTTTACTTAGCTATTTTCATGATTTCAATCACCTGGACAAAAATGAAAATTTTATTTATGCTCTTCTTTATGTTATGATTTATCACAGTGTTGTTGTTTATCTTCATTCACAAAAATAAATATTTGTTGATTTAAATTGAATGGTACCCAATGTCCTGGTACCAACAATCAGGAAGGACTCTTCAATGAATCAAGACCTGCTATAATTTCTAGCCTAGGTTCTAAATTCCTTGTAGCTGGTACAGTCTGAAACAGCATTACTGTGATTTGTAGTTTCTTGGTTTGGGAGAAGGAAAAAATATATGAAATTTAATTCACTAAACACTGATTGAACATCTATTGTGAGCAAGGAGCTGAGTTAGGTTCTGAGAATATAAGCTGAAAAAAAATTTAGTTCTTGACCTCAAAAAACTCACAGTATAAGAAAGTTAATATGACACATATACAAGTAATTATGATACAAGATAGAACATGAAAAGGCAAGGGATGGATTCTGACAAAGTAGATGCCTTAAGAAAATCTGAGGAGAAAATGCTTTCAGCTATGAGGTAGGTAGGTCAAAGATTCTTAGAGAAGGTGGCACTTGGTTTGGACCTTAAAATTTGAAAAAATACATCAACATAGAAAATGTCTCCTTCCCCTATTCCTAAGCAGTGATAAGTTAAAAAAAATGTGTTTAGCTATCTGCAGAATATTAAGCATCATACTGAGAAAAATTTCAATTTCTTTCTTGCTATTTGAATTGTGCAATATTTCCATGTAATGTATTACTGACCAGGATCTGTGAACCAACAACTTACACTTCATGAACTGTTGAAAAATTCTGTTAAAAGTATACTGTAAAAAAATCAGACTGTCTTGGTAATAATGAGTCATATGACTTGCCATTGTTATAAGATATTCCATGAATACTACTTGCATTTTAGCAGAACTGCTAAATCACCTGAGGAGCTGAGCTTCTCCCTACTAGATGTAGATTTTTTTTCCTAAGAGTATATCCTGGTCTTTCTCTTTTTCCTCTCTATTCTCTCTCTCTCTCTCTCCTGGTGATATCAATAGTGCCATAAATTTAACTAGTCTCTCTTTGCAGATGACACCCAGGTCTATATATCCTGTCATAGCCTTTCTCTTAAACTTCTTGCTTGAATCACTAATTGCCTATCAGACATTTCAAATTTGATGTCCCAGAGATATATTCAACTCAATATGTCTTAAACTGAATTCATTATCATTCTTCCTGAACCCTCCTCTCTTCCACATTTTCCTATTTTTTAAAAATACCACCATCCTTTTTCTGTAAATATTGACAATATCTTTGACTCTTCTTTATGCCTCACTCTATACATCTAATCAGTTGACAAATCTTGCTATTTCTTCATTCACACAGTGCCTTGCATCTCACCCCTTCTCTATTCTCATTCAGTTATCAGTTAAATTCAGGTTCTTATTACTTCTTACCTAGATTATTTCAACATACTTTTGTTTTGTCTCCTGCCTCAAGTCTCTCCCTCCTCCAGTGCATCCTACACATTGCTCCTAAAATAATTTTCCTTAAGGGAAGATTTAACTATGTTACTCCTACTCAAAGAAATTGCATTAGTTCCTCATTGCCTCTAGGATATCATACAAACTATTATGTTTAGCTTTTAAAGTCCTACAGAATCTGGCTTCAACCTCTTTCTAGTCTCACTGAACATTACAACCTCCCCAAATTCTATGATTCCAGGTAAACTGACCTTCATTCTTTTCCTGACACAAGAATATCTCCAAAATTTTTCACTGGATAACTTCTGGACCTGGAATGTACTCCCCTCTTCCTGCATTTCAGAATTCCTCTCTTTCTTAAAGATGTGGTTTACTTTTGTCAATGTTAACATCATTTCTAGATAAAAAAGTATTTAAGTTATCTACTTGTTCTTATATAATACATTATGCTGTTGCTGTCTACTTTTCTAAATTATCATCTCATTTAGGAAGATAGTTTTCAAGATAATGTTACCAAGAAACTAAGTACTTCCACTGGAATATATGTATGTGTGTGTATGTCTCTCTCTCTCTCTCTCTCTCTCTCTATATATATATATATATATATATAGAGATAGATATAGATATAGATATAGATATAGATAGATAGATAGATAGATAGATAGATAGATAGATAGATAGATAGATAGATAGATAGATAGTAGAGATTCATGTTCTTTTTCACTCCCTTTGGATCAATTACAATTTTGATTAGTTTCTTAATTTATAGCTATCTAGCATCATAGGAGAATAGTGGTAACAAAATAGGTTTTAATTTAGGAAGAAAGATGCATTCATAAAAAATGCTGCACAGTTTCAGTTTCTCAAAGATTTCAACCCACTCAACTCCCTTTAATCAATATGGGAACTAGATCATTATCTATCTGCAATCTATATTGCTAAATCAACTCTATGTCATAATAAGAGCAACTTGCATCCTTTACCCCTCCCTCCCCCTGCCCTCTTATTTAGATTGTGGTGCTGTTATTTTTTTCAGTGATTATTGGTCTCCTTGAGGAATATCATAATATTCTCAGGGTTGATCCAATGAGTAAAATGTTATCCGAAAATAAGAGCATATGGAGAATCTCATCTTCTAAATATTAAGGAACACTCCTCCATTTCACAATTTTCATGACAGTGGAAAAGCATATTTGATAACCATATGTCCCTGATTTGTGCCTTGGTTAATAATGTTCATCAGAAGATCACTGAACAGATGCTTTAATATTAACAGTTTTTTTTTTCTGATCCTGTGTTACATGAAAAATTTCTTGTTAACATGAAAGGCTGCTATAAAAATTCTGTAACCAACATTCAATATCTTTTCTGTTTGTTTTCAAAATATCAAAGGAATGTTTTTCTCTTAAAATTATCTTTATTCTAGGGTCACTAATGTTTCAGTCTTTTGCCATATTCTGGAGAGTAGATTTCTTTTTAACAGAAATAACTTTATCTAAACTTTTATTTGTTTTGGAGTAAAATAGATACAGACAATAGCACGGAAAACCAATTACTTAGAGAATTTCACAATATCCCATAATGTAATGCCTATTTGCAACATGCAAATTTGAGAGTTCCAGATGCAAAACTAATTATTTACAAAGTTGCAATTATTTACAAAAGGATGCCAGATGGCAGCATCAAATAGCTTTGCATAATATCGGGTATTTGTTTAAACCTAAACTGGCAAAGGCATAATGCTTTCTAAAACTAACATGCTGGAATTTAGAGAACTATTTTGCATAAATTTTGTTGTTTGTTTTGATGCATTTGCTTGAATTAATCAGTTTCACTTATACAATATTAGCTTAACAAAACGCATTCTGAACTGAGGTGGCATCCATTGATTATATTCTAATATCATACTCTGATAGGTTCCATAAGATGTACCACATAAAGACTGCAATTTCATGGATTATTTTACATATTTTCATTGAAAACGCTAATGTTCCCTTGTTCCCTATAAAGCCCAAACTCGGTTGTTTGTAATTTACCACTTTATATATTTACAATTATTTATTGTAATACAATCCATAGATATAAGTGGAAATCACCAGCTTTCTGAGAAAATTAAGAGGAAGGAAGTGGGGTAAGTTAGTTTTGGGAAGAAGGAACCTAGGGAATATTATTGATGATATTGTTGTTCAGTTGTTTTAGTTATGTAACAATTCTTTGTGACTCCGTTTTGGATTTTCTAAGCAAAGACACTGAAATGGTTTGCTATTTCCTTCTCCAATTTGTTTTACATAATGGGGAAACTGAAGCAAACAGGATAAAGTGACATATGGTTAGTGACATTGCTAGTAAGCTGTCTTATGCCAAATTTGGACTCCAGGCAAAGTAGTCTTTCCCAACATCAC